>NW_013955226.1:10042-11550 GCF_001266775.1 Austrofundulus limnaeus
TGACCTCATGAGGTCACAGAAATATGAACCTAAGTGTCAGACGTGGCGTCACAGCTCCTCTGGAATGATCTGTGTTCAAACTGTCATCAGAAATATAAAGAGCTGCTGCACACACACACACACACACACACCTGGACCCACCTGAGCCACCTCTGGGGCTGCGTGGATCAGGTGCCACACGTAGCCGTTCAGCTCATCCTTCCTCCTGTCAGCCGTCGCCTCGCCACGAGAACGACCAATCACAAACCGGTTAGAGAAACTGTAGGCGGAGCAAAGACCACACTGATTAAATCCATTGTTGGATTACCTGGATTACAGCTTCAATACACCTGGATTACAGCTTCATTACACCTGGATTACAGCTTCATTACACCTGGATTACAGTTAAACTACACCTGTGTGCTCAAGTGTAGTTATGTGTACTTGTGTGTAGTTGTTGAATTGTCTAGTTGTGTATAGTTGTGTACTTGTGTGTACCTGGGTAAATTGGAGGAGGGGAAGAGGAGCCTGAGTTTGTTGTGAAGCTCCTGGAACTCCTCAAAGGTTCTCTGGACCAGCTGCACCTCCTGCTGACCCTCACGCTCCACTTTCACCACAAAGCTCTGAGGCAGAGACACACAACTCAAACACAAACCTCTTTGCTTTAAACACACACTGACACACACACACACAGTGTATAAACACACACTGACACACACACACACAGTGTATAAACACACACTGACACACACACACACTATAAACACACACTGACACACACACACACAGTGTATAAACACACACTGACACACACACACACACACTAAACACACACTGACACACACACACACACAGTGTGTAAACACACACTGACACACACACACACAGTGTATAACCACACACTGACACACACACACACAGTGTGTAAACACATAGTTACGTAGGCCTTGCTGGTGTTGCTGGTGTTACTGGTGCGGATGTGTCTGCAGATGTACAGGTTGCTGATGACACCATCAGTCCTCACAGTGTGGACCCTGGGAGCGAAGGACAGGGTGGGCCGGTCCTCTGATGACGTGAACTTCATCTGAGCCAGATTGTGGATGAAGAAGTTCAGTTTGGTGGCGACACTGCCCAGACTGGACTCAATCAGCCTGTGTGAGGACACACAACATCACAGGAGCTGATGGTTCGATTCCTGCTCATCTCAACTGGGTTCAGATCAGGTTTTTAACATCTGCAGTGAAGCTCCGCCTCCAACTGATCAGCTAAGAATGGAGCCCACCTCCATCAGACTGGTGATGTCACCTTCAGGTCTGCTTTTACTAGTCACACTCAGCCTGCACAAGTCTTTGACTGACAGGTCCTACAGGTCCTACAGGTCCTACAGGTCCTACAGGCTGACAGGTCCTACAGGTCCTACAGGTCCTACAGGCTGACAGGTCCTACAGGTCCTACAGGTCCTACAGGCTCCTACAGGCTGACAGGTCCTACAGGCTGACAGGTCCTACAGGTCCTACAGGTCCTACAGG
>NW_013955227.1:0-737 GCF_001266775.1 Austrofundulus limnaeus
TAAGTTTAAGAAATGACTGAATAAGTCATCTTTCTTGTCATTGCATCTTCTATATTATCAACTTTATTAGTGCAACAAAACAGCCCCAGATCATGATACCACCACCTTCTTGCTAAACAATTTGTAGACTATTTTGAGGCTTGAATGCCTAACTGATCTCTGTCACATTGGATCATAAGACTTCCAAACAATAATTGTGTTGCCCCTGCGGACAGCTGTAGTCTGACGTCTGTGATTTACACCAAAGAGCAGTTATATAATTATAAAAAAGTTGCAATGGTAACTTAAAATGACCAGTAGAGTTCTGTCAATACAGAATCTTTTAATTAATCTCTTAAGTAGCCCATGTTTAATGCTACAGATTAATACACATTTTTAATTTTGTGAAAGAAAATAAGTGTCATTTAGCAAGCTTTGAAACGTTCCTATTCAATAAAAAATGCTTCTAACGCTCTGTTTAATGTTGTGTGAAATAATAACCAAGGGAAGGAAAACTGTTCATTACGTTCCTAAAATCTGAGAGGCAACTTCTGAGTCCTGGAGAGATGCTGCCCCCTGTCTGTGAGGACTGTGAACTGCACTTTTACTGAGCATGAGCTTTACAGCTGTTCTCTCTTCTTCCTTTGCAGTTCGAGAAAAACGGAAAAGCCTTTATATCAACCATGTGAGTAAAAAAAAAAAGGAAGCAACACTTATTTAACAAGAAAATAATTTCTTAATTTTGTTCTTTATTTATT
>NW_013955227.1:1228-6904 GCF_001266775.1 Austrofundulus limnaeus
TAGTAATTTTAATGTGTTGTATGTTTTACAAGTTCACTCACATTTCGGAGAACAAGGTAAAAAAAACATAATCCCAGAAAATAAACTAGACATATTGTATTTGTCCCCCCCACTCCACCCCCAAACTCCATAAATTGCTCATTATCTTTGTCCTGTTTGTTCCCGTTTTTGTTTTTTGAATATTTTTTGTTTTTTTATTTTTAAGTTTTCCAATGTATTAACATGGTGCAGTTCATCTGTGAGTCCTTTGGGTTCATGATAAAAATATATCTTTTTTATGTTTAGCTGGTTCTTTTAAGGACCTATCAGAATTAAACGTGTTTTTATGTGAAATAATCATTTATCTAAAAAAGCACAATACAACATAAAATATAATTTGAACAAATGCAAAATGACAGACATTTGAGATGTCTCTAAAGATGCACTTCACTATAAATGCCACTCATGCATGCTAACACATCAGACTCTGTATAGGTCCCCTCCTCTCCATGTTTGTCAGCAGGTCTTTGGCTCATTTAATAGAATGGAGAGATTGACATAAATGTATGTTTGTGTGTGTCTTTGTGTTTGTGTGTGTCCAGCATCATCCAGGACCAGTGAGGAGAAAGTACAGCTCATGTTCCACCATATTTCTGGACGACAGCACTGTCAGTCAACCCAACCTGAAATACACCATCAAATGGTAACTCGTCTAATTACCTTGAAATTGATTCAGGCTATAGTTTGTTATTAAAATAAAGGTTTTACCACATTGTTCTTATTTACTACTTTTAATACATAATCATTTATTTGTTTATTTTACAGTGTAGCCTTGGCAATATATTATCACATAAAAAACAGGTATGTGAAATATTTTACCGTTTTAAGTGTATGATCATCTGTCACATTACTGTGATAAACATTAACGTTAGCTCATGTTTTTCCCTTTGACTTAAAGTAATAGTTTGTGGATTTTAAAGTGGAGTTTTGTACAAATGTTCTGAACAGTTATTATCTTACCTGTTGAAGATAGCTTTTGAATGACTTCCAGTTGGATTAAATCAGTTGAATTATGACCCGACCATTGAGCTAAGGGCTTGTTTTAGTTCAGCCAGAACCAAAAAATGGATTCTTTCCATGTTAAAACACCTGCATTCTCCCCAACATGAAAGTTCATGCAAACACTTGAGCACCTATAAGTCCCCATTAGTTTTGCATTTAAGCTGCTATTGTCACATACTTAGAAATTGTTGATATAAGTCTTCACATACCATTTGCGCAGTCTAGAAATAAAACCCGGTATGAACTTCAGGTGAATGTCTGAGTGGCTTATTACACATGCATATAGCAATTAGACCTGTGA
Organism: Austrofundulus limnaeus; assembly: GCF_001266775.1. Taxonomy (NCBI): domain Eukaryota; kingdom Metazoa; phylum Chordata; class Actinopteri; order Cyprinodontiformes; family Rivulidae; genus Austrofundulus; species Austrofundulus limnaeus. Next base: position 2,571 of record NW_013955227.1, read on the forward strand.
CATGCTCCTTTTTATCCTACCCTAATTTATTTCTGTCCTCCTCCATTCCAGAGACGTGGACGGGCGAATGTTGTTAGACATTTTTGATGAGAAGCTGCATCCTCTCTCGGTACGGCCTCAGCTGCAGATACGTTTTCATTACATGAACTGTAACCCTGTCGACATTAATCAGCGAGACAGACCACACAATCTGACGATCAGCAAATTAAACATAAAGAAAGTGAATAAATCAAAGGAGGAAATCTGTCTTGTCGCCACAGTAGACCACTGCATCGTTTTAGATTTATTTCTTTAAAGTATATTTACAGTAGTTCATCTTTTAAAATGAACATAGTCAAATGCAACATGAAAGAACTGCAGATAAGAYGCAGTCTTGTTCATTTTTCTTGTGTTATCTTGTGTTTTTCATAGAAGTCTGAAGTTCCTGCTGATTATGACAAATACGACCCGGAGCAGAAGCAGATCTACCGCTTCGTCAGGACGCTGTTCAGTGCTGCTCAGCTCACTGCTGAGTGTGCCATTGTCACTTTGGTAGGTGTATGTGTGGATGTTGACACTAGGAGGGAGTGCTGCTTCCTGATTCTCCTCGGCTTTCTCTAAAGATATATCATTTATATTGTGTCTTCACTTACAGGCCTCTGAGATTAGACAGCAGAAACAATATAGTTCACTGATCGTTGTGCCTAAAAATGTTGGGAAATCAGCATGTAGTCTCATAAAAACAAAAATATAATAAAGTAATGAGTAAAGATACATCAGTGCCTGTTTACTGTTCCCAGTAGAGTCTTTGTTTTTGTTTYCCCCCCCTTGCACTGTGTAATGTCTTCATACAGAAAATGATTACAGCTTCCGTGCTTCACGGAATGAATTCTGATAAATACGGTCTGTCTTTGATTCTTACAAAATGATCAGTGGATCTCATGAATCAGCTTTGTGCCACTGGGCCCCATGAGCTTTGTGTTGGCTGTGTGAAGTCTGAGTACTCCAAGGGAGGGAGCAGAGGAATACGGAGCAGCATGGATTTTTTATGAAGGCGCTCCAGGGAAACTAGATTTCATCAGCCTCTGACATCTTGACGGAGGAGAAGGCGGGAGACTGCAAACCTGTAAAGCAGCAAATGATTGAAGACAAGACAGGAKTAAAAGGTTATTATGCTGCAAACAGGAAAAGGAAGGAAAACAATAGACTGCTGGGATTTTTTTGTTTGTTTTTATAGTTCTTATTTTTGAGTTGCTAACTGAAAACCGTCCTGTGTATCAGGTATACTTGGAGAGGCTTCTTACCTATGCTGAGATCGACATCTGCCCCGCCAACTGGAAGCGTATCGTGCTGGGAGCCATCCTCCTGGCTTCTAAAGTCTGGGACGACCAGGCGGTGTGGAATGTCGATTACTGCCAAATACTCAAGGACATCACTGTAGAGGACATGTGAGTCACTGGAAATTYAACGCTTAGTGAACATAGAAGTACTGAGAAGTGCTTTAAAATATATAAAACACTTGAGCAGAAGAGTTCTTCAGACTAAGGTCAGGTATGCCTTCTGTCRCTTATTCGTAAATTATAAATGGTTGCAAAACTAGAGTTTAATCATTTACTATCACTTGGAAATTAAAGCACGCATGAAGAAATACCTCTTTGGTTTCCAAATCATCTGGATTATTATTATTTTTAATTTTTCTGAGTGGTACACTTTTGCTGTTACTGTGTTCCTATTGCAACCCCATTATTAATGAAGTTAGGACATTGTGCAAAACAAATAAAAACAGAATACAATGATTTGCAAATTCTTTTCAGCTTATATTTAATCAAATACAGTACAAAGACAAGATATTTAATGTTCAACCGATTGTAACACAGGCAGAATGTGGCTTGRCATCGTCTTGCTGAAATAAGCAGAGACGTCCCTGAAAAAGATGTGGCTTGAATGGCAGCGTATGTTGCTCCAAAACCTGTTTGTAACTTTTAGCATTAATGGAGCCTTCACAGATGTGCAGGTTAATCATACCACAGGCASTAATACACCCCCATACCATCAGAGAGGCTGGCTTTTGAACTTTGCTCTGATAACAATCCGGACAGTCCTTTTCCTCTTTGGCCCAGAGGACACGACGTCCATGATTTCCCAAAGGTGAACTCGTCAAACCACAGAACACTTTTCCACGTTGTGTCAGTCCATCTCAGATGAGCTCGGGCCCAGAGAAGCCAGCGGTGTTTCTGGTTGTTGATATCTTGCTTTGGCTTTGCATGATAGAGCTTTAACTTGCACTTGTAGATATAAAGACAAACCGTGTTCACTGACGATGATTTTCTGAAGTCTTCCTGAGCCCATGTGCTAATATCTGTTACAGAATGATGTCTATTTTTAATGCAGTGCTGCCTGAAGGATTGAAGGTCTCAGGCATTCATTGATGGTTTTTGGCCTTGCTGCTTACCTGCCGAAATTTTTCCAGATTCTCTGAATCTTTTGATATTATGGACTGTAGATGATGAAGTCCTTAAAATCCTTGCTGCGTTTTTAAACTGTTGGATTATTTGGTCACAAAGTTGTTCACAAAGTTGTGAACTTGGCCCCATCCTTGCTTGTGAATGACTGAGCCTTTCGGGGATGCTCCTTTTGTACACAATCATGACACTCACTCGTTTCCAATTAAGCTGCTCACCTGTGGAATGCTCCAAGCAGGCATTTTTTGAGCATTCCTCAACTTTCTCAGTCTTTTGTTGCCCCGTTCCACCCTTTTTAGAACACATTTCAGRCATCAAATTCAAAAGTAATTAATATTTGCAAAAAAAAAAAAACAATAAATGCATTTGAACATAAATATGTTGTCTTTGTAGTGTATTCAATTGAACATACATTGAAAAAGATTTACAAATCAYCRTATTGTGTTTGTATTTATGTTTTACACAATGTCCCAACTTCATTGGAATTGGGGTTGTACTGTCACCTCTGACCTCTGCAGATTCTTGTCCAAATTTATTAAGCATTGACTGTAACCCATCTGCTGGGAAATATTTCCGGTCAGTGCAGCTAAACATGTGCCACTGCTGTGCTCTGACATGGCAACTCACCAGACAGTGACTCAGTATCTGACCATCTTGTCTCMTCAAATCCTTACTTTGGATCTTAGATTTCTGAGCTTGTTTTTTTTTTCTCACTTGGTTGCATTAAAATAACTACAGAGAAAGCACAAAAATAAATAGGCATGCATGAACTGAATTTGTGCCGGGGCAAATTAAAAAGAAGCAGCATTATTAAGTAGAGTTTAGCAACAATAAGGTCTAATTTTAGCTTCTCGATGGCTGTGTGTGGGYGAAGAACAAAGCCTGGAAAGAGAGATGAATATTAGCTGCAGTGTGAAAAGAATCGTTTGCGACTGAAGAGAAACAGATGAAAGCTGCTGTCGTCCGCACAGGAAGAATCCCAGTGAGGCTGAGCGCGAGGCAATACACAACAACAGCACTGTCAGGATTTAGGATTAGTACTTTTCATACTCTTTTTTTTACATAAAATTACATTTTCCTGTGAAAGAAGGCCAAAGTTTAGTGGATTCAAAGGATTCAGATTTCACTGAGTTTAACTCGTCTTCACCGTCAAGAAGAATTTAAAGTGCCTATGACGTAAAAGTCAAAGAAAACTTCTTTATGTTTAAGAAACTTGACATAATACCTCGTGATTTTATCCATTTTGTCACATACCTGGCATATTCTTTTGAACTTGGCTCAGTAAAAGTGAAACAGGAAGTGACATCAAAGGGGAACTCTTTCAGAAAAGGAACTCTTTGGTTTTGGTTTATCGAAGCAATGTTAATTGAACACWCACTCTTCGTCATCTCTCTCTGATAGAGACTCAAAATAATCTAAAGAATCATCTTAGATTATTTTTAGTCCGTGCTGTTAGATGTTGCAGCGCAATCCCCTTTGGCATCACTTCCTGTTGCTGCACATGCAAATATTTCAACAGCTGTTCATCTCAGCAACATGCAAATTATTATTATTAATATTATTATTTTTTGCAATATGTTATCAATGTTGTCTTTCTTAAAATGCATTCATGTTGAAGGAATGAGCTGGAGAGAAAGTTCCTGGAGCTGCTGCAGTTCAACATCAACGTGCCGTCCAGCGTTTACGCCAAGTATTACTTCGACCTGCGCTCCCTGGCCGAGGCCAACAACCTCAGCTTCCCCCTGGAGCCCCTCAGCAGGGACAGGGCCCAGAAACTAGAGGTGAGGAGCCATACACACACACACACACACACACACACACACACACACACACACACACACACACACACACACACACACACTTTCAATTAGAAGTGTATTTAAAGGGATCCCT
>NW_013955227.1:7827-9021 GCF_001266775.1 Austrofundulus limnaeus
GTTACAGGTTGACTTCAGGTCTGGTTTAGATCATTGTTATTTATAAATTATATATTTTTCTGGTATAAATCTGCTGTGAATGAAATTAACATAATTATTAATTTATTGTAAAAACATGACAGATAATGTGTGAAACAGATCCAGTTCAGCTGCTGTTTATCTGTTAGTTTGTATGGAGGCTGTGAGCTGTTGTCCTGTTTGGTCTGTTTCTGCTCCTCCATGRTGTCACAGAGGTTACCAGTGGACGGGATGGGCGGGGCTCAGTCTAGTGATCTTTATTTAAGTCTATGTGGAACCCTCAGGTGGGTGACTCTGTTCAGTAGTACRGGTTCAGTGGGTTAAACCTCAGGCRTGTTTCCTTCCCTCCAGGAATGAGATGGAGCGTGAGTTTCTGGAGCTCCTCCAGTTCAACATCAACGTTCCAGCCAGCGTCTACGCCAAGTATTACTTCGACCTGCGGCAGCTGGCTGATGACAACAACCTCAACTTCCCACTGGAGCCTCTCAACAACCAGCGCGCCCAGAAACTAGAGGTGAAGCTGCTTTAAATGARTGCAAGTCCAGTTAGATGTGAAATTGAAACAGCTGCAGGGAAAGCACAAATCTGACCCGACTCTGCATGTTTGATTGTGTTTCAGGCCATTTCTAGACTGTGTGAAGACAAATATAAAGACCTGAGTCGAGCGGCCATGAGGCGGTCCCTCAGCGCAGACAACCTGATCGGTATACGCCGTTCCAACGCTGTGCTCTCATAGGAACCGCTGACCTCTGACCTCTGCTGCACGGCGAGCACAGGGTCAGGCAGTATAAACCTGCTCTCTGGTCCAGCTGGGAAGGTGTGGGCTTTCTGATCAGCTACTGGTTTTACAAGTTCCTATTTATTGACCTTTTATTCCCAGGATAAACAGTGAGGSAGGTTTTTTATGTTGAGCACGATTTGAACTGTTAACATTTAAACAAAACGGTTTAAATTACTGTATTTATTCATGTATATACGAGAAATTTAACCCTAAAATCATCCATAAAGTGTGATTTTAGTAATATATATGGGTTATTGATAATTAGATTTTTAATGCTTTTTAAAAGAGACCAATTATGGGTTCTAGAAATGTTTATGGTATGTCTGTGGGCTATCCAGACCATGTTCATTCAATTTAATGCACAAAATAATTCTCAGATAATAAAATTTCCCATT
>NW_013955227.1:12723-13716 GCF_001266775.1 Austrofundulus limnaeus
GCATTATAAGAAACAACTCGCCTCGCCTGGTTCACACGCTCTCACACTCTGTGTGTTTTCTCAGACTTGGCCTTGGAGTCGAACCCGTCAGACCACGCCCGAGCGAGCACCATCTTCCTTAGCAAGTCTCAGACAGACGGTGAGTAATTGTAACATGACACACACACACATCAACCATCTCCTTTGTGTGAACACTAAACGCATCTGAAACACTTGGTATTGAATGTCCGCTTGTTATTTCTGTTCTGTATTGTTTCTTGTATTAACCTGTGTAAAGTTTATGCTGTTTTTCCACCTCTGGACGATTACACTGTGGATAATGTTATTTAAATATTAGTTATTCATCTATAAAATTTAGCCAACACTGTTGTAAACATGTATTCTGATGTGTTGTGCCTGTTGCATCCCAGGAAACTGTATTATTAATTTAAAAAAAAAAACAGATTTCTACTTCCTGCAGTGACAACCTTAGGTACAGCTTAATAAAAATCAACCATTTAATAGGAAAATACCCCAAACTTTACAAACATTGACAAGTTTAAACACAAATAAACCTAAAAATGTGTAATTCAACAGAACATTCTATAGTTTAGGTGCTTAAAATCTGCCTTAGAGGAGACATGAAAAATTAAATCTTTTAGCCATTAATTATATTTTGTTGTGTACTTGTCTTTAGGAGAGAGCAGAAAAGTTGAATTTAGTCTCTCCCAGTGCTGCGTAGATGTCTTAGTATTCTGTTTGGGTCATGTTTTTCATCCTGTTCAGATTTCTCTATTTTCTATGATGTTTTCTGAACAATTACACCGAATAAACTGCAACAGAACTGCCAAATAAGGCCTGGTATCAGCTATTATTCTCCTCTGGCTCCAACATATAATACTGGATGGTCAAGTCTTTAAGTGCTGATATTAGGGATGTACGATAACTTATTTTAAGAACCGATACGATAACTTTCTCCTTCTAATGGCTGATAACCCATAATAACCAATAACC
>NW_013955227.1:14716-15691 GCF_001266775.1 Austrofundulus limnaeus
GCCTTGGCCTGTAGATGAGTGTTCACCTGAAACTCATCAGACTGAAGAAGTCTGTTGGAGGAGAGGCGAAACGTTTCACTAAAGAAGAACCATCCAGAAGACCTACTGATTTTTTCTTTTTGGTATTTTGTGGCTGTTTTCACAAACTTTCCAGGGCCTTGAAATATTTTTTTTCAAATTCACAAACTTTCAAGAATTTCAAGGATTCGTGGGAACCCTAAATAACCAAACACCATAAAGACCAAAGAGATCTCCAAACAAGTCAGGCTTATAAAAACTAAATCTGTGGTGATCCCTGGAGCATCAAATCCATTATTATCAAATGGAAAGGACATGGTTCCACAACAAACCTGTGGAGAGAAGACCACCACCAGATCTATCAGACCGAGCAAGGAGGAAGCACAGAGACCAATGATGACCCTGAAGGAGCTGCAGAGACTGGACTATCTTTCCATACAACCACAATAAGCTTCATAGAGCTGGACTGTGAAAGAGTGTGGACAGAAAAAAGCCTCAGACAAAAACAGGAAGCTTGTTCTGAGTTTGTCAAAAGGCATGTGGGAGACAACCCAAAGGTTTTATCTTGAGGTGGGAAGATGTGACCAGTTCATAGACGCTCAGTCACTGACTGACATCTGTAAAACATGGTTCTTCTGGGTTTAGGGGGTGAATAGATTTGCACACTGATGTTTTCTGTTGTTTAGTCTTATTTGTCATTTGCTTCACAAAAACAGAAAATACAACGCTCAAAGTTCTGTAAAGGAAACAATGCATGCAAACCAACAAATAACATTTTAATGTCAGGTTGTAATGTAGCCAATTAAAATTTCCAAGAGGAAGTGAATACTTACGTAAGGTACTGTATTGTGTTTGTAGATGCAAAATTATAGCTCCGAAAGCCCACAAAAGTTGCATTTAAATTATTTTTTTAAGTATCTCCATATCTTGTTTCAATACTACGGAGCCCATCAGGTA
>NW_013955228.1:0-284 GCF_001266775.1 Austrofundulus limnaeus
TTGATAACGTTAATACTGTATATAGATTTTTTTCTAATTTTGATCTAATTTTTCTACTGTTTAGCATCGTCATGGTTGCTAGGTGGACCGGTATAAAAGTGATAGGCTTATTTAAATTTATACAGGGGTCATAATCAGATCTAGTCATAATAAAACATACGAAAACAATATGTCTCCTGCTTACGCTTCGCGTGCGGGGGTCATAATAAAGCATTATCGAAATCCCACCTGGGTTCCTGAGCAAGGACAAAAATCATATTTTTACATTTTGAGCTTTTAAAAAG
>NW_013955228.1:1284-1756 GCF_001266775.1 Austrofundulus limnaeus
CTCTCTGAAAGAGTCAAGCACAGGTTTTTGAAATTTTTCAGATGCCTTGTACATCTTTTGAAGTAACTGTGTTTGCTTTCAAAGCGCATTGTCCAAAGCCTGATAAGAGGGCCAAATTTTAGGATTAGCCCTGGATAATGTCGTAAGTAATGATGTTTAGGTCTCAAGTTAATATTAGGAAACAGTGCCTTTCTGGTTTCCAAATATTCTTGGATGAGAGCATCAAGATATGTAACCTGAGCCTTGGAAATTTGCTGAGCACAAATTAGGTCAACAATGTCCTTTAGTTGCAAAGTTAACTGCCACACATCATCTTGGGGGTTCTGCACTTTGTCTCCAATTATGAGAGGTAAAAGTCTCAAAAGGTTCCAATTTTGAACAGCTTGTCCACCAAATTTCAGTGCTTTTGGACTGACCTCACAAGGTTTGGATGAAGCATCTGTTCCTTTGTATTTAAACTGCTTGATACGCC
>NW_013955228.1:2719-3292 GCF_001266775.1 Austrofundulus limnaeus
CATAAGATGACAACGGCCACAAGTCAACCAGTTCACTGATGAGTCTGCACTCTATTCTTCCAGTGTCATTTTTTACTGAGTACATGTGGTAGTAAGAAAGAAATTCTGCATCATAAACTCTCATCAGGAAATGAAGAGCAGAATCCTCTTTAACAAAAACTAGGAGAAGTTCACCAAACTTCACTGACTCATCAAACTTAATGACAACAAACTGACCCTTCCTGTAAGTAAGGCCATTGTAGTGAGCTTCAACTGGAATCTTTGTGTTTCTTTCATTAAAGTCGAAACGTACGACTGCTTCTTTAACTTCCTCACTGTAAAGCTCTGAGTAAAAAAGTGAGCCATCTTTTATTTGCAATGCTGGAGGACTCACTGACCCAGCAGAAAGGAAGGCCTGAAACATTTGATGTCTCTCTGAAAGAGTCAAGCACAGGTTTTTGAAATTTTTCAGATGCCTTGTACATCTTTTGAAGTAACTGTGTTTGCTTTCAAAGCGCATTGTCCAAAGCCTGATAAGAGGGCCAAATTTTAGGATTAGCCCTGGATAATGTCGTAAGTAATGATGTTTAGGTC
>NW_013955228.1:4292-4510 GCF_001266775.1 Austrofundulus limnaeus
AACACAACACCGTTAATAAACCAACTTATATTATTGTCTTACCGAAATAACCAAAGAGGAGCTGTGGTTGAAGTTAAATCCGATAAAGTAAAATAAGTCCAGTGAAAACGCCGGCAGCTGGATGCACGAAGCTTCATGCTAGATGCCTCGCTTAGTGAAAAGTGAAACTTAAGGAGGAGCTTACAGGGAGGCACGGAGCCTGATGCAGTGCAGGGATT
>NW_013955228.1:7727-9730 GCF_001266775.1 Austrofundulus limnaeus
CAGTAGGGTAATGTATTTTTTTCAGAGAAAAAATGTACAAATTACTGTTTACACCAATAATTTTTTTTACGGCAATTTCCCATCAAATCAACAGTTTTAAACTGTTTTATTGTTTACAGGTTTTCCCTGTCATGGTTTTACTGTTTATCGCTGTTAAATATACGGATATTTTTAACAGTGTAGGTGACTCTGAGCGACCTTGTTTAATGTTTAGGGCCAGTAAGAGGCCCGCACGCAGGCTGGGGTCAGCAAACTGTTTCTCAAAAGTGTTACAGAAGGCCTTGTAGTCCTGTATGACATTGTCTGGCTGACGATCAAGAAATTTGGCTACCTCTCAGTTGGAGGAGCCTCTGATGAGATAGATCCTGTTAAGGACGTCAGCAGCTGGAAACTGTTTTAGGTAAAACTCTATGTCATTTAGGTAGGCTCTGACATTGGCTGAATCTCCTGGGGCAGGGTCAAAATTTTTGATACTTTTAGCAATTTTATCAAGCTCAAAATAAGTAGGCCTATCTTGAGTGTCTGAAGATCCCTGTCCACCAGAGCCCAAGGTACTCTCAAGACGAGGGTCATTCGTACTCGACCCTCCAGAGCCAATGCTAGGCCCTGTTGTGGTCGAACGATAAGACTCACGTATGCTGGAGGTGCCCAGAGGACCTCCTAAGGAGCCTGGCGTTTCTCCTTTGGAGAGCAAAGTTTGGTTTTCTCTCTGCATGTTTTGTTTTTCTCTTTCCAATTCAGCCATTGATTGTTTTATATGTCTCTTCTTACGACTTACAGTTTCAAGATGATTTTCAGCCTCACGAAGGGCTTGTTTACATCTGGAAACTTCTTGAAGCTCACTCTGAAGCTGTTGTATTTCAGAGTTTGTCTTGCCACTTTGTTCTTCATGTCGCCGGAAACGATTGCCAAATTTTTGATATGACTCGTGGAGCTGAGTATAATCTTCTTTAACTTTTTTATTTTCTCCAGAAAGGTTTTTATTTTCTTCTTTGAGTTTGTGACTGTAGGCTTGTGAGTTTTTATAGGCTACGTCCAACTCTTGGAGGTCAGATTGAGCAGTTGCATGTTGTTGTTCTGTGTCCTCTAATTTGGTTTGAGTCTCCTCTAACCTTGCGTTTGCATAAGCTAAGTTTAGCTTTAGCACTTTAATTTCTTTTGTTAAGCATCACAATTCCTTTGCTAAGAAACAAGCTGCTTTAACTGCAACTTGAGTCCTTTCTCTTGCCCCTGGTACATCTCTTAAAATTATTTGAACAAGCTCATCGAGTTTCTTTTCAACCTCAGGCTGAGTATCTGGCACACTGTCCATAAACCCCTGAACAATTTTATCTGTTAGCTCTCTCATGCACTGACACTGGAATGGGGGGGCCAGGGGGACATTGCCCCCCCCCCCCCACTTTATGGCCCTGCCCATCAGCCGGTCCCACGGACATTTACATGCTGCACCCAGCGCCTATGACGGATGTCTCTGTCTAGATACAGACAGAGGCACAGACATACAGTAACTGACGGCATTAAGATCAGGAATAAATCTGTTTATACGTCACCAGATCCATGGCTTGGTTTTGTTGCGCAGCGCTCAGCTGATGATGCGCGCACGCTTCGCAAGCTGGAGGCTGGAGTTTGTCTACTTGCTGTTTATGTTGGTGAAGTATTCTCCAAAAGGCAGAACAGTTCATAACTTGTACAATGATGTGAAAATTAGAACAAACTTTTGTTAATGAGTTAATAAATTATTTAAATGGGGAGCAGTACAACCTGTGTGGAGACCAGCCAGAGGGTTTACGCAAATTCTCCAGCTCTGCAGGGTCAGGCTCTATGATCATAAACCTGCCTGACGTGTGCAAAAACATTTTGACTCTGATCTGATCCCATCCGGGTCGACCAAATCAGCTTAAAAAACAAAATAAATTTTTGTATTTTGGGCCACATCTCTGGCCCAAAATATGCGCAACCATCTGATCTCCAGATGCACGAGAGAGAGAGAGAGAGAGAGAGAG
>NW_013955228.1:10730-14363 GCF_001266775.1 Austrofundulus limnaeus
ACCGACCGACCGACCGACCGACCGACCGACCGACCGACCGACCGACCATGGTTCTTTACGTGTCCGGTCCAAATGCGCACCTATATTTGACCCAGATCAGATAAGTTTTGCCGACAGAGTTGACAAATAATTGCCTGGAGTTTGTCATTATTTTTTGCTGTCCAAACGAAGCTGCAGTTTTTTGCTGTGATGACTGGTTGGTCGCTTTGGAGAAAATGCTGACAGATGAGGAAATGTGTTATTTTCTTCATTTTCCCCCTCAAAATAAAGTTTGCTCTAAACTACATTGCTTAAATCGTTTGCTTTACTCACCATCTCTTGCGTAAAAAGATTGCGTTCCAGCGCAAGTTTCTGACCCGCTGTTCCAAACAGTGTAGATATTATTTACATGTGTTTAGTTTTTTCATGGTCATTTATAAAGGTTAGATTTACTATGATCTTCATTAAAACAATCACAGGTGAAAATTTCATTATTTAATTGTTGCTTGATGATGAGTCGATACAAGTACAGCTTGATGCGTAAAAAAAGTCTAATCATTGCTATAAACTTAGTGGACCAAACTCTGTTTTTATGAGAAAATCCAACAAATGATTAACAAAAACAGGCTAACCTCCCTCCTTTTCCTCAGAAAATGTGCCGCAAATTCCAACACGTGTCGATTCAGGAAATTAATGTCCGCTCCATTCATATTTATGCTCACGAGTTTCTTTGACCACAAGAAGGTACCAGTGTCTTTCTTTTCAAAGACAAAACTGTTTTGTGAAAACTGTTTTCACCACAAGTAAAATGGCCCGCCTTCACTGGGACGAGCTTTGCAGGCAGGGAAGCACTGACCAAGATGGCGTCGGCCGCCTCGCTTTGAGAGGGATTCTGCCCCGTTTCTGTTTTTCAAACACGGTTTAACAGCCAAAATGCAAACCAAAAACAACTTTAAACACAGCGACTAGACGCACAGCGGCGTCGGGTCTTTTAAACCAACAAGATTTTAGTTGAAAAACCTTTCTGACAGACAGTCTGTCTTTCGGACCTGGAGTCCACAATTACTCTCAGCGCGGAGCTAGAGAGAACACTGGAGCTGAGCGCGTCAGCTCCGTAGCTGCAACCGCTGAAAACCTCAGTCTAAAACGGATAAATTACGCAGCTGTTACCACTTCTACATTTAGCTAATAAAATTAATAAGCAGGCGTTAGTCCTTCCGCTTGGCCAAAGCAGACAGCTAACCCGAAGTGGGGGGAGAACCTACGAACTTCTTCCGTAATACGCAGAAAAAGTTGAGATTGTCCCGGGCTGTGTGGAGTAAGGCTAGATTACGCAGGCTCAACTGCACACGCCCCTCGATCGATCTGTTATTTTAACAATTTGCATGCAACATCTGAGAACCGAGTAACATTACAGAAACAACAATAACTGCAGTAATTACTGAAAACACAAAAAAGTACAGATGCAATACAACAAAAGCTTCAAAACTTCACAAAGACTTGAGAAACAGAAAGTGTGCACGCAATATGCAACCCTTTCCACCAGGGGATGCTACGGCACAGACAGAGAAAAATCTTTGAGACGCTGATAGAAACCTAACTTCTCTCTCCTCCTTTTTTTCAATTTCAAACGAGAGTTAAAACGAATAGTTTTCTATGAAATTAATGACCGAATATTTCGCTAACAGACTCCTGTTTTAGCTCGCCAAAAATGTAGTATAACCCCCATTAAAATCTTAACTAAGATTTCAATAGTAGTTACCTTTTGTGTTCGAATGCCCTAGTTGAAAGTACTCTTATCACCAAAAGTTCACCAGAAAACTCATAAATGAGACTTGATGTAATTTTATGCCTTTTGCACCGCAACCAGGCTTTTATTTAAATAAAATTAAATAAAGGGATTACAACTGAGTGACAATTATTTAAAGCTCTCGTTGCGACACCTAAATAACTAAACAATTCTAGGATTTCAGTAACTGTTGATGATGATATAAAAATGCTTTGGTGCGTGTGAGTGGGTGTATGTGTATATTTTAGTTAATGTGTGCATGTCAGTGAGAGAGAGAAAAGAGAGAACAATAAAACTATAAGGATTTAATTATATTTATGATCAGTGAGTCCAAGTAAGCCGGAGGTTCGCTCAAACACCAGACGTAGGAAAAAGGCATTCAGCCTCTTACCCAGGAAGCTGTCGGAGGACCAGTGATGTCGCACTCAGGGCAAAGGTGAACTCGCTCTTAGTCTTAGCCGGCTTCAGGCAGCTAAGACCGGCCTGGAAGTGTGGGGCCTCGTCAGGAGCAGGTCTATGGCACGCAATAACTGCAGGCTAAACATGGCTGATGGCTCAATTCCAAAAAAGACAAAAAGGTTTCCTCGTGAAGTTTAAAAAGCAAAAGCTGATGCAAACACGGCAGAAGATGGAGGGCCAGCGAGGCCTCCAGCACAGGAAGCGGTGACACAATGGAATCTCTTCTTCAACAGAGCAAAAATTCATTAAAACACAGTAAAACACACAACAGCTCAACCTATACTTTACTACTCAGAGTAAAATAAAACATGTTAGTCTAAGCACATTTTACTGCACAAACTATGAGTTAGGTCAATGACTAAATGATTAACTGAATTTTCTTATTATGCCACCTATAAGCACTAACTAATGAAATAACACATGTTATAATAAATCACACAATTAAACTAACAGCTAAACGAGAGCTTTTTGGGAATACAAACTAATCATAAAAGATGAACAGACCAGAACATTATAAGCACAGAACAAGATACAAAAATTTGTTTTGTTTAGATTTTTTTTTTCACATTCTTTTCTCCCATGTGAAAGGAGACACGCTCCTCTGGGCTGAAGGACAAAAAGGGAGGACAGTTTAATATTTTGGTCTGAGGGGCCTTTTAGAAAAAGGGCATCATTTAACCAGGACTTCAGTCTCTTGTCAGAATGGAAACAGAGTTTGACCAGGCCAGAGGTCAAACAGGATTAAGATGAAGGGAGGTGAAATGAGCATATTTACTACATTCTTCTCCCGCCTGTCTTTGCTCCAGCCGTGCCCACTCTCACCTGCTCCTCGTGTTTATCTCCCAGGTGTTTCTTTTTTCTACTAATTAGTTCTCCTTTATATTCTGTTTTGTGTCCTCAGTCTGTGTCAGAGCTTTTGTTGTTGTTTCGTGTCCAAGTCCATGTATCTAGTTTGCTGCAATGCCAGCCTTTTATTTTTTGTTAAATAAGTCCTTTTGCAACCTCTTTTTTAGTGATGGGATGATGACACCTCAATGGGTGTATTGACACACTACACAAACTGTGTCAGCTCTGTATTGATGCTGTGTTGGTCACTCAACAGTGACTCCTACAGTAGTTAAAAAACACTGCAGGTAAACAAAATGAAGATAAGATGAAAAAGCTTATATGCTGCAAACCCAACATCAGCCTGTGAAATATTAAATCACCAGTTCTTTACTTAAAATATCATCTCATCATTGTATCATTTCATTTGCTCAATTTATTTGAGTTAAGTTGTTCATGAGAAGACTTTAAAACTTACTTAAAACCTTGTTTGTGTAAACTGTTTGTCTAAACCAAGTTGTAAAATACAGCAGATTTGTTAAAATTATTGACTTATGTATGTAATTTTTTAAGTGTTAAAC
>NW_013955228.1:15363-17385 GCF_001266775.1 Austrofundulus limnaeus
TTGATTGATTGATTGATTGATTGATTGATTGATTCATTGATTGATTCATTGATTGATTCATTGATTGATTCATTGATTGATTGATTGATTGATTGATTGAAAAAGTTACATCTTGGAACGATCCATGAAGTCAGTGGAATAAGGTGAGAGCAAAAATCCAACAGCAAATGCAAAACTCCATCCAACAAATCTGCAACATATCCATACAGTACTGTCTTTGCTCCAGCCCTGCCCATTCTCACCTGCTTCATGTCCAAGTCCAAGCCCTTGTATCTAGTTTGTTGCAATGCCAGCCTTTTAATTTTTGTTAAATAAATCCTTTTCCAACCTTTTTTTGGCCTCAATCTCAGCTGTATCCAGTCCTGTCAGCTCTTTTTCTCCTATGCTGATTGTTGGACCAGTTATTGGAATCATACTCATTATTTTCCTGCTCTTATTGTGGTGCTACAGGAAGTATGAAGGTGAGACTTGTTCTCTGGATTCTTTACTAACTGTAAACTATTAATTCAAATGCATAGATTCATTATGATGTTATGACACAAACTATCAACAATATTATCAAGTTTTATTTGTCAAAATAGGACCCAAGTTTGCAGACTCACATGAAGACTTTATTAAAATAAAGCCAGGTCAGAACAGTAAACAAACAAAACTGCCAAACAGGAACAAGAACCACAGATCCTGATGAGAACGGTTCAGACAATTAAATGTGTAGTATTTAAACCTACACTTCTTATAACAATGTTAGAAGGATATTATTTTAGCAAGGGTCTTTTTATTTTCGGTAAATATTCCTTCTCGTGCAGAAGTGAATGGACAACACGATGAGTGACGTTAGTCAGTGAATTTTGATTTGATCCATCATAAATATGATCATTTATTAAACACAATCAAACAAAATCATTACAGTACACTTAATTGTGAGCAATCAATTTCCTATAAAAGTTTTATAAATCAATAACAATCCAGATCATGTCTGAACTTGAGTGTTCATCAATTCAGCACTTAAATAGACAGCAAATATCGAGCTCAGATGTTGAATACTAGACATTTTAAGGCAAATAACCTAGGTTGGTTTGGCAAGGCAAGGGTTTAAGAGAAAGTAGGAAGTAAGATGTTAGCTTTCCTAACTTATGTTAGGTAAATGTAATGTCAGAACCAGAGAGGCAGCATCTCCTGCTCGACATCAGCCAAACCAGCGACACGTGGTAAACACAGCCAGCTTTACCTTGACGATGACCGTCAAGTCACAATTCAGGTAGTAGAGAGGTCGAACAGTGGCAAGGAACAGTTGTGGCCTCTTGATCACTTGGATTCTCCAAGGCACGATTAACCCTTTCAGCTCCAACTTGGTCCACATCAGTCGTAACGAGGAGGTTAGGCTCACTGGATCTCGGTTCCAAAAATAATTTGCTTCCCACAGGCAGTCAAGACAAAATTGCTGTAAGCTTTGAGCACTTGTTTGGGTCACACCGATGAGTTGGTGTGTCCCGTGGCTGTCTAGGTTCCCTGTTGGTGATAAAGGGTAGAACCATACAGCTTAAGCTCGCTGGTTCTCCCGGAGGAGAACAGCTATTGTGTTGTGATAGAAGTGTGTCCGTCTCTTTCTGACTCTCGGGCGGAAACTGGGCTAGTCATTTAAAGAGGGTTTTCTTAGTTCCACCTTCAGAGGTTAGATAAGAAAAAGAAGATATGGAAAGTGCTAGTTCAGAGACTTGCCGTCGCCTTCTGAAGCTAAACAAAGATTATTGCTTCTGCACAGTTGAATAAACAAAACATTTCATGACCTGTTTAGTTATTCTCTGATTAGAACTCTTTAAAAATACTGACTGAAAGAATGAATTACTTCAAACTCAAAACGTTTACAATAGATTCAGTAGGAATGCGCGATATAAACGATATACGGTAGAAACAATTTAAATTTGTCCATTTTTTCTCTTTTTTTTTGATGGCCTCCCTTCTCCCCTTATAGCCATACTCTCCACACCATTATTATTTTTTTTTTTATTATTATTATTATTA
>NW_013955228.1:18385-18751 GCF_001266775.1 Austrofundulus limnaeus
GACGTTACCGGCTGGAGTCAAAACAGGGGAAGCGGGAAGCTGCGAGGCTGAGAGCACAAATGAAGAGGGGGATAAAAAACATAACTTATCTGGACCCGTTTCGGGTGTGTGAAAATGAACGCCAAACTGTTTACATGTTCACGTGATGGTGCGTCCTCCTGTCAGATGCCTACCGACCACACTGCCTGCTATGGCAAGCTGTTGGGGTCATAAATCGGGCATATATTTACGTGCAAATCCGAACGCGCGGTGCCGTAAATAAGGTGCGAACGCGCGGTGGCGTTAAATAACATGGGGTGGCTTTTTCTACCCTAACCCCAACCCCAACCCTAACCCTAACCCACCGCGCGTTCACACGTTATTTAC
>NW_013955229.1:0-1019 GCF_001266775.1 Austrofundulus limnaeus
GTGTGTGTGTGTGTGTGTGTGTGTGTGTGTGTGTGTGTGTGTGTGTGTGTGTGTGTGTGTGTTTTCATCTGAACAATCCTCCTGTTTATCCTGTGCTTTCTGTTGTCTCCGTTTTTCTTCTTTGTATTGACTTTCCTCCACCTCACAGATGACTTTGTCACTGTGTTTCCTTCCAATTTCCCTCATATGTCTTTTTTTTTCTTCCTCATGGTGATTTTCTCATTAGTCGAGTGCTTTTTGTGACTCCAGGATGCTGTGGAAGGGGCTGTTCAGCACTTTGTGCCCATCAGCTGCAGCTGCAGGCCTGAAATAACAAATACATGCATTAATCAAAGGAAAGAACCTTTAACTGAGGAATTATTCCTCTAAATCTGTTGGAAACAGAACCTCATTGTGAAGTGAAAGAAGTGACTCGTATTTAAAGTGTTTTACATGTGTCTGTCCTGTCTTCAGTGGCAGTCCATCACCATCACGCTGGTGGAGAAGGTGCAGATCATCGCAGTCTTCCTGGGCTCGCTCTTCCTGGTGGCCAGCATCTCCTGGCTGCTGTGGTCGGCCTTCAGCCCGCAGGCCATGTGGCAGCGCAGCGACGTCCTCTTCCAGATCTGTTACGGCATGTACGGCTTCATGGACCTGGTCTGTGTGGGTCAGTACAAACCCAAACATAAAACCATTTACTGGAGCTCAGAGGTGCAGGAAAACACAAACTGTTGACACGTTGTCCTGTGTGGAAACAAACCACATGTAATCAGTGTGTTCTTATAACCAGTACTAGAAAAAAATACTGAACCAAACTGGTTCCACTAAACCAAGTTGAGTAAATTGAGCAATATACTTATTTAATTTTAAAGAAAATCTGTATACTGCTTCATATTTACTCTTCTAGGTTTAGTGGAACCAGTTGAGTAAATTCAGTACTTTAGTTTTTTAGAGCAGAAACTCCTCCTTATGGACAGATTTAATTTGTAACGAGTAACTAAGGGTTACATTTTAAAGTAAAGAAGTAAAAGTATCATTTT
>NW_013955229.1:2019-10443 GCF_001266775.1 Austrofundulus limnaeus
TAGCATAGGAACGTAATCCTTACATATCCAAGATGTAGCATAGGAACGTAATCCTTACATATCCAAGATGTAGCATAGGAACGTAATCTTACATTTCCAAGATGAAACGTAGGAACGTAATCCGTACATATCCAAGATGTAGCGTAGGAACGTAATCCTTACATATCCATGATGTAGTGTAGGAACGTAATCCTTACATATCCAAGATGTAGTGTAGGAACGTAATCCTTACATATCCAAGATGTAGTGTAGGAACGTAATCCTTACATATCTGAGATGAAACATATGAACTTAATCCTTACATATCCAAGATGTAGCACAGGAACGTAATCCTTACATATCTGAGATGAAACATAGGAMCGTAATCCTTCCATATATCCAAGATGTAACTTAGGAACTTAATCCATAGTGTTCGGATCAATATTTTCCATGCCAGGAACAAAATACTGATTACATACTTTACTGTTTTTCGTCAGGGTGAAGTCATGACTGCGAAGCCTGTTGTGCCACTGCTTTCTTCTTGTAGCAGCTTTGCTCGACTTTCCTAGAGGAATTTGTTAAAAGGAGCAAGCTTCTCCTTTATCTTTTCAGTCACGTTGCCTCAAACAATTATACACATTACAGTAGTACTTTTCCTCATTGCTGTCATTGGAAGGAATGTAAACACTTGACTCGTACGGCAAATAATCCCCCTTACTTCAGGTGACTGCTCGAAAACCCTGTGTGCACATGCATTATGACTGAAATGTGCAAAAGGTCAAGATGCACAGCAGACTAACCTTATAAAACACAAACATGACTCCAACTCTGTTAGATTTACAGATATTGAGCTGAAGTTTGACCAAAATAGCCTCCTTGTATTGCAAAGTGAATTTAATTTAACACTAGCATAAAAAGTGGTGGACAAAAAGCATCCCTTCATAGAATGCAAGGCCTTTAATTCACAATATGCATCCTCAGTCTGTTGGAATATATCATTTATATCTGTAAGTACCTTGGTGTGGGGTAAATTAAAGGATTTCCAATTACCAGAATCAAATTATGCATTCTATCTTCACCCAACCTGACTATGAAAATCATGCTATAAACCCTCTTGGTCCACACAGGAAACTGTTGGTGCAGATTGACTTCAATTTTCCAGATGCTGAGTTCAGTAAACATGAATCAATAAGCAATTTTGGACCGAGATAAGATGTTATCGAGCAGCTGCAAAAAACAGATGCATCGTTTCTGCCGACCGAAATCCAGAAATGGTGTTTGTTGTTGTCTCATGGATTGTTCCACAACTTCACTTTATCTCTTAAATGAAGATTTTATCACCGCGTTACAGGGAAGTACATGAAAAATGAGTTGTTTTGTTCTGTTCTGTGTCAGCTAATACTTTGTGCTGGCTTTAACGTCGTGAGCTGCAGAGGTATCACTCTGTGGTGTCATTAAGCCTGCAGCCAGACGGTGACTTTTGTCTTTCTGACACTCTGATCTCCACAGCGTTAATTGTCCACGAGGGACCGTCCGTGTTTCGTATCTTCCACCGCTGGCAGGCCGTGAACCAACAGTGGAAGGTTCTGAACTACGATAAATCCATGGACAGCGACGACCTGAAGGAGGCCGCTGCGGACAGGACTCTGTCTCAGCCCAGTCAGGGCTACCAGACTGGTATCGGAGTGTCCACCTCCACCTCCTCGCTGATGGTCGTGGCCTCCACAGCCGCCGGCTCCACGTCTACGACCGTGGTGACGGCCGCGGGGGGATTCGGACCGCACTTGGATCCCGACAGCGGCACGGTGGTGCCAGACCAACACTGTCCCTACAACATCCTCCACCTGCTCAGCCACCTGAGGCAGCCGGAGATCCGCAGCCAACCCAGCAATAGCACAAGAGAGCTGGTCATGAGAGTCACAACAGTCTGAGGAGTCAGTTGAGGCCTTATGTCACAAAGATTTCTGAACCAGCTGACAGTTAAAAAACAAGAACTATACTAACTGCACTGGACCTAAACCAAGTTCTGTTTATTTTGAAAAGCATCTTTAATGTCCTTACATTGATTGAATAAAAGTTAAAGTGGTTTGATTTCCAGAATTTGTCAGAAAGTAGTTATTTTGAGAATCAAAGAAGCATGTTCCTTCAGTAATGTGTACACTGATTTACATTTGGATCTTTGGGGTTTGTAATACTAAAGTTTTTTCTTTAGTTCTTTTTTATTTTCTTTAAGTAAAACTTTACAGAAAAACAGCTACTACAATTTGTATTGCATAAAGTCAAATCGAATTAGGTCATAAAAACATGCAAATCAAACAAAGAATTTACTTGTAGTTTAATGGTTTGAAATTATGCTAAAAGCAATAGAGAACAATGTACCAGAGAGGTGGATTCACTCCATTATTATTTCTAAACAGCTAACATTTTTACTTTGACGCTTAAGAAACAAAAACAGGACAACAAAATCTTCTGTGTGTGTGGGTGGTGGGTGCTATAAATTTACCAAAAAAATGAATGGAAGTTATTCCAGTCCACGGTCCCCACGAGTACATAAAAAACAACTTGTGTGTGTACTTGTTTCTGCTACAAAGTGAGAACCATGTTAGGTTTTTAACCAACAAGTCCTCAGTTTGATGCAAGTACAAGGATGTGTGTGTGTGTGATTAACTTAGGTGGTAGCAGGGGTCACAAATGCTATGTTAAAAAAATATTCACATCCCAGTTTTATCTAAATTTTTCATCGACATAAAAAAATCCTTTTACTTTTGATCAAAATATGAAAAGGTACCATTCTTTATAAAGTCACAGATAAAAAAGACACACACAAAAAAAACTTAAAATCTTGGATTTAAATTCAGAATGTTCATAAAAGTACATTGCAATGGTTTGGTGAGATATTTCCTAAATGGGTAACAGATATTCCACTTTAACTTGTTGAAGGTTGGGAGTGTTGAAAGTTCATTAAAAGCTGGATTAACTCCTAAAAACCACGAAAAAAATCTGCTCCTGTCTGACCTGCTTAGGTCAAAAATGTATTTTCTGAAAAACAACATTCAAAGATTTTTTTTTCCTCCAATGTGTCAAATTAAAGCAGGTTTGAAGCAAATGATGCTGTTTAAATCATAAATTTAGGATGTTCTGACACAGTTTCAATCAGTGTTGTATAAATACTTCTAAGTCAGTGGTTCCCAAACTTTTTATCTTCTGACCCACAAAATATCCATGGCAAAAACTTGACTCCAAATATTACTGGTCTGAGTACATGAACCTCGTTAATAACCCTAAAAACACAGGCTKTTTGACAATCTAAACAGCTTGTACACAAATATGAATATTTATTTACACTAATTTTGTGTTTTGTAGTAGTTTTAGGGAAAATATTACATCAGCAATTATTTTATTACCTTTAAAATTGATTTCTGGAGATTAYCCAAGGTGCTTCATGACCCATAATTGGGTCCCAAGCCCAACTTTGGGAACCAAAGCGCAGTGGTTCCCAAACTTTTCAGCTTTTGACCCACAAAATAACAGTAACAGAGACCTGTGCCTCCAGATATTTTTGGATGATAAACATTTGYATCAGGTCAACAAAACATGGGCATAGTAACATTATTTTTTATATTACATTTATCCATTTTAAATATACTAACCTCACTCMTTTGTAACAACTAAGRCAAAAACGTAATTAATTCAGAAAATCTTTTCAGGACCCTACCTTGATGTTTGGGGACCCCACTGTGGGTCCCGACCCCAACTTTGGGAAATGCTGTTCTAAGTGATACTTGAGTGAAAGCAAGAAACTTACCATAAATTACTTTGGTAAAAGATAAAGTTTACACTAAGAATATTACTTGAGTAAAAGTTTCTGATATTTACTGTCCTTAAGTATCAAAAGAAAATTTCAGACATAAAATATACTTAAGTATTAAAAGGAAAAGGAAAGTAAAAATGAGCTGTAATAATTTTCAAAATGACAATGACTGGGAGGTGTCCCCCCCAAAAAAAAAAAAAAAAAAATTTTATAACGGCCATAATGACTAATGTTATATTAAAATGTTGCTGAAACCTTTGGGAAAATGAATAGGAGTAGAGTTTCTTCTGCTTAGCTTTTTATAGAGTAGAAATTATGGATAATTRTGTGAAAACAAGGAGTAGAAGTAACAAGTCAGCTAATGGAATAAATAAAACCAAAATTTCTACTTAAGTAAAGTAACAAAGTACTTTGTCACTTTACACCTCTGGTTTCAATCGTGTTTTTAGGATGATAAAACTTTGTGTTTTTCTTTTTCTCATCTCACCAAAATTAAAAAAAAACTGAGCTCCTTTTTAGCACCTTGTCTCAAAAAGCACAAAATGAGGCCTTTTATAATCCCCCCCAGAAAAACATCTGAACAAGAGTGAAGAAAGTCCACAGCTGGTTTGTTTTAATTGCTTCATTCAGAACTCTGTTCTGTTCACTTGTGTTCACTTGGCTCGTAAAGCCAATAAATCTACTCTTTTCTCATTTTCTTTGCTTTCAGATTCAAACATTCTCTTTAATATTTCCTTGCAAATTGTTTTTTTCATGGCAGAAATCTGTTTTATCCCTGACGTCCCTCAGCGAACAGACAGATTGGACACGTTCTCATTTTGGTGCAGCTTCTTAAAAAAACATTTTGTTGCTAATATAATACCCAAAAGCTGCTCGTAAACAGTTTTCAGCTGTGCCTCAGATGCCTGTGAGCTCGTTCCAACGTGTGTTACATTAAAAACACATCATTAACTTAAAAACTGCAGCAGAAATGAATCATGGGGATTAATTTAAGTGAAGCTGGTGCTTCATTTCATACTGATGTCTATTCCWGTATGTTCCCACAGTACAACAGTGCCATAATCTGATCTTATTATTACAACAAATCAGAAACATTATGACATTTTCACATGGTTGTACAAAGATAACCCAAAAGAAACAGTATATTTCTGTTCTCCAACTATTTTCCTTTTTTTTCTTCTTCTTCAAACCTGCTGTTCCTCATCATGATCAAATGCCAGGAGTAAAACATCTGCACAGAAACAGGTAGCACCTTTATTTCCTGCTGAATTATTTAGGCCCCGAWGTGCTGATATCAATGGGTGGGAGCTGCTGCTCACAACAAACTGGCAACAAGCTGGCAGGTTGCAGAGAGTTCACCGTGAATCTGCTCGCCTCGGTTTTCTTTTGCACCTTGTCGCTTTGAATTCGCAGACGCACGAGCGTCGAGCTCGATGAGGCACGGCGAGGGGAGCACAACAGCACGATGCATGAGGTTTTATCATCTCATTCTTCTCAGGGATGGCTGCAGCCGGAATATTTATCTGTCGCCTTATGTTGCATGTGATGAAACGTGAGGGGAGAAGCCACAAAAACATTTTCATGCAGTTTGTTTGTTGTTTTTTTTAACCAAAGAAATATACATGTTCAAAGTTTCATCTTGACCAAATAAAGCGGTGTTGTGTTTTGTATTTTGCAAGAATCAGAGTTTTTAAAAAGGGTATTTTACTCTCTCTGAATCCCTTTAATCATTTGCAGAAAATTGAGTGAAAATGATTTTTTTGCAGACTATATAGAATATGGAGCCTTTGAGAGCTGAATAAATTGCATATGGCTAATGTGCTATTCATGCAGGTCGACTGAAGTCTGAAGCAAAAGGCTTATATTCACTCCCCTTCAACTCTTGAAAATGAAGATGAAAAGGAGCATGTTGAGGAGTTTTTTAWTATTATTTTTATTGAAGTGAGATGAATTGATGAGCATCAGAAGCTAAAAGCAGAGATGGTCTATGGATCCATCATTCTTCTATAATCACTTGTTTCTTATTTCTGTTCAGAGTCACAGGCTGTTGAAGACTGATGAGGTATTCACTMATGGTTCTGAAAACACACACACACACACACACACACACACACACACACACACACMMAYWYAGAATTTACTGATTGCTGGAGGAAGTCCAAGCGGAAACCTGCTCGCACACAAACAGGAACTCTTGAGGATGACAATTGTGTTGCTGTTTTGTCCTCCATTTAGTTTTTTTTTTTTTTACTGAATTAAAAACAAAAACAAGTTTTTATGTTTTTTTTTTTTATTACAAACTGAGTGAAAC
Organism: Austrofundulus limnaeus; assembly: GCF_001266775.1. Taxonomy (NCBI): domain Eukaryota; kingdom Metazoa; phylum Chordata; class Actinopteri; order Cyprinodontiformes; family Rivulidae; genus Austrofundulus; species Austrofundulus limnaeus. The sequence goes on from NW_013955229.1 coordinate 8,121, forward strand.
AAGGAGAAACAATGGAATGTTTTCCACTCCCCTGTCAGAGCTGATCATCAGTGGAAGAAATGAATGTTTTGCGACAGGTTTTTGCAGCATTTGTTCTCCCCCTGGTGGTTAATTCATAAACTGCCCCGACAACATGGAGAGAAAAACACACACACACACAGCCAGTGATGATTACGCTGAAGTAATAAAATATGAGGCGTGGGCAGAGATTACAGTCTCTAATACAATTATCTGTTCTGTGTTGTGATGGTGCACAGTTTATAAGATCACTATCATGTCTCATTGTCTTTTACGCTTTTGCATAATCCAACCAATGTATTCATGTGTTCACTTAACACTCATCTTGGCCTGTTGAAGGGGTTTACTAACAGCATACATCTCATCTCAGGAAGCTAAAAGTCTGAACTAATCCTCCTGCTGCTAAAAACAACCCATGAGGCCTCACAGTTTTAAAACCGGGGCCTTGATCCAAGGGTAGCAGGAGGATTAAAGAGGGTTGTTGTGCTTGTCTTCTTGTGGTTTTCAAACAAAGACTGTGAATAATTAATATCTTACCTGTGGCAGATGTGTCTGTAAATGACCTCAGGTTGGAGAGATTGAGAAGCTGATGTCTGAGTGGATTTTTCACCAGTTTAAAGGGATCAGGTTAGTACATTATTAGCTGCAACATCAGTCTTAAGAAAAGGTGTAATGAAAATGAGAGTCCTATTTTTGGGCCATTTTTAATTTTATAAAATAACTCTTTTAACAAAAATATCATACTGGTGTGAAAGGACGATACAAGCTACTACTCAAACTTAACGCGTTACACCATTTGTTCAGTTTGTCACTGTTTTATAATCTGAACAATGTCCATGTTCCTACGCAAATGTCCCTGATTAGTTTATTATCATTCCTAGAGACTGCTACAGCTTTTTTTTTTTTGGCACTCTCAGCTCCAGGAGATGTGACAGCTGCTGAAAAGACAATTAAGATGTAGTTTGCATCAGTAATGGCCTAATTTCACACATAATCCAGGATGGAGAATACACAGGARAATAAAAATGCAAATTATCAGTGGAGGATAACTAATGGAAGATACGATTTTAGAGTGAGGATTTTATTGCTGATGGGCTTTTTGTGACTGATTGCATTGATTTTTTAAATCTATTCTACTGTGTGTGTGTGTCTGGAGGATGTTGTAAACGAACAAATGCACACTAAATAAACAGGTAGCTCAAGCAATCTGAGAGAGCTTCCTGCACGGCAGATGAACTTGCATTTAATTTTGTCCCAGTTGTCAATATTTCAGGCAGCATAAAGCCATGAGTGTTGTTATTATTGAAGCATTTATCCATTCAGCGTGCACCACAATCCATTTTGTGCATGTTCGCCAGCACAGAACGATATCAGAAATGATCTTTATGAATATTTTATCCTGCAGTCGGGCATTTACGGGAATCTTTGATCCTTGTTTGTGTTCATTTCGTCTCTGGTGACTGTTCATCTGGATGCAGCAGGCATTTAAAAAGGAAGTCGCTCAGGTAAAAGAGTCTCAGATTGCCTGCCTCTGCTAATCGCTCCCATGCTCTCTCAGCATCCCATCAGAAACACACACACACACACATACACACACACACACACACACACACACACACATATGCAGCAGAGCTCCTGGGAGCAGGTCAGTGTTGTTGCATCTTTCTAATTGAGCTCCCGATGAGGGATTTCCTGAGCTCTCTGCCTTTGAATGTTCATGAAACAGAAGCAGATGAAGTCAAACGGCGTCAGACTCCAGTGAGTGACCCCGTTTAAAGACGTCTCTCAAACTGGGGCACGCGCCCTCCAATTTCCTATCCCACAGAGCAGAATTACCCCCCATTTTAAACACATCGGCTCTGCTTTCTTTGGAAATTTACAGCAAATTAAAAATTATGCAACCCTGCCTGCTAGTGGTGATTAGGATCTGGTTTTAATAGGGTTGCTTGTTTTTCTCAAAGAACTCAAATTACACAAATTACTCTTAGATCATCTTTATACCTYTGCTTTCAAGGACACATTTGAATTTACCAACTTGAGCTTCACAAATTTTCTTTCATTTTAAAATTTGCTTTTTATTTGATTTGTTTTTTATTTTTAGTTTTCTACTGATGGAAAAGCTCAACCATCTACAAAAACAGCATCTGAAAATATGAAGCAAAACATTGTTTCAAGTAAAGTGTTTCACTTTTCATGCTATAGTAACAGATAGGTAGGTAGGTAGGTAGGTAGGTAGGTAGGTAGGTAGGTAGGTAGGTAGGTAGGTAGGTAGGTAGGTAGGTAGGTAGGTAGGTAGGTAGGTAGG
>NW_013955230.1:0-210 GCF_001266775.1 Austrofundulus limnaeus
CGTCTACTCCCGCCTCCTCCCTGGGCTCCTCGTCTGCTCCCGCCTCCTCCCTTGGTTCCACGTCTGCTCCCGCCTCCTCCCTTGGTTCCACGTCTGCTTCCGCCTCCTGTGATAGGGGCTCTGCTACGCTTCCTGCTGGGCCTCGTGCGGTGGCGGGTGCAATAGCCGGACAGTTTTCCGGACGCCCCCCTGGACTTCTGTGTTTTTTGT
>NW_013955230.1:1212-5319 GCF_001266775.1 Austrofundulus limnaeus
GGCTCCCTCCGTGTTAAAACATATTTTTTAAAAATTACAAAACTAAACAGCCTACAGTATTTTTACAGTCTGTATTTTACTGTTAAAATAAATGTTTATGAAATAAAGCTTAATGTTACAACTAATCATGGATCTGTCATGGTCTGTGTTTATTTTCCTTAGTTTTCTAGTGTTTTCAGTGTTCCCCTGTGTTTCTCAGCCCAGCTGTCCCACATCTCCTTGATTGTCACCCTTGTGTTTCTCCCCAGGTGTGTTCTGTTTAGTAATTAGTTTTCTGTGTATTTAAGCCCTGCCCTGTTTCTGTCTTTTGTCGGATCATTGTCGTGTTTGTCTGTTCTAGTTCCTTGTGCTTTGTTCCCCTCGTGCCTGATTATCAACATTATTTGTAAGTTTGCTGCCAGCAGCCCTCTTTTTGTTAWTTAWTAAACCTTTTTGTTACATTTTGAAACCTTGCCTGCGCCCTGGATCTGTTCCTGTCAAAACCCCTTCATAGTGTGGGAGAAACAGAAATGTGGAGTACAGAACAGTCATATAATAAAATACAATAATGCAGAAAAATTGAACAATAGGGTTGTGGGGGAGAAACATCGAACTGAGGGCAACAAAAACAGACATATATTGAAGACTGTAGTTAACAGTTGTAGACTAATTTGAAAAGATGTGTCTTCTGGCCAGTCTTAAACAGGGAGAGTGAGGTAGTATTGCGTAATCCATAGGGTAGTGATTTCCAGAGCTGTGGAGCAGAGCGGCTGAAAGCTCTGCTCCCCATGGTGCTGAGGCGGACAGGGGGTACTGAGAGTTGGAGGAAGGAGGCAGATCTTAGAGAGCGGGAGGTTGTGGAGATGTTTAGGAGGTTGGACAGGTGAGGAGGGGAAATATCGTGGATGGCTTTGAAGGTGTGTAGGAGAATTTTAAAGATGATGCAGGATTTAACTGGGAGCCAGTGGAGCTGTTGTAGGACTGGAGTGATGTGGGGTTTAACTGGGAGCCAGTGGAGCTGTTGTAGGACTGGAGTGATGTGGGCAGAGGATGAGGTTTGAGTGATTACACTGGCGGCTGAGTTCTGAACCATCTGTAGTTTGTGAAGGGATTTCTTGGGGAGGCCAAAAAGTAGGGAGTTGCAGTAGTCGATCTTGGATGTTACTAGGGTGTTTACAAGGATGACAGTGGAGCTGGGAGTGAGTGAAGGACGGAGACGGTTAATGTTGCGGAGATGAAAATAGGCAGTTCGAGTCATGTTGATGTGGGATGTGAAATACTGTAGAATGTGGTGTCAAGGATGACACCGAGGTTCTTGACCTGAGGCGAGGGGGAAAGAACAGAGTTATTAAGAGTGAAGAGAAGATGTTGGGATTTGGAAATGGTGTTTTTGTTCCAACAAGGAGGAGTTCAGTTTTGTTATTGTTTAGTTGGAGGAAATTATTGGAGAACCAGTTATTAAGCTCACTGAGGCAGTTGGTAAGAGTGTAGGATGAGAGGTTGGAGTTTGGTTTTGTTGAAATATAGAGGTGAGTGTCATCGGCATAAGAGTGGAAATGGATACAAAATTTACAGAAGATGTGGCCAAGCGGGAGCAGATAGATTATGAAAAGTAGAGGCCCGAGTAGAGAACCTTGGGGAACACTGGTAGAGATGGGTGAAGACTGGGAACGGAAGGACTTGAGCTGTATGAACTGAGTGTGGTCGGAAAGATAGGATTTAAACCAGTCCAGTCCAGTCCATTTTGTCAGTCGTACACTTAGTTCTTATCAGTGCTTGAAAGAGGACATGTTAAAACACTGTTTAGTCAAAGTTAAACATGAAACATCAAAGTTCATTACAACTGGCCCTTCGAGGGCCACCATAACGCTCATATGGCCCTCTGTGAAAATGAGTTTGACACCCCTGTCTTAAGGCATTCAGTTGACTCTGTATGATAAAACATGTTAGGCCTATAATGGCTGTGATGGACTTGCAACCTGTCCAGGGTGTACCCCGCCCCTCAACACAGTGATTGCTGGATATGGGCATCAGTAACCCCCAGTGAACCTGAAAGGAAGAAGCGAGTAAAGGTAATGGATGGAAGGTCTATGATGGCTTTGATTATGCACAAATTTAATGTAGAGTGATTGTTTTGGCTTTGATGGCATATGGTCAAGGCCTATCAATGACATGGGACCCATTTGCAATCGAAGTGGTTGTTGAGAATTTGAAATAACATTGCCTCCCTGCTTAGATGAATTGGTTTTGAAGGAAACAGAAACTGTAGAAAGCTAAGAACCCAAATAAACAAGTTGACATCCTAGAGCGAGAGCATCTAAATTTAGATTTCTTAATGACTTCAGTGGTCTCTGGAAGATATATGGGATTGAAGCATTAGGGGACAAGTCACATCTTGTTCCAGAATATAGCTGAGCCAGCATTTAAAAAGATTAACTCTGAACACCTTTGTATCCCCCCCAACATAAACTTTGCCCTGTATGCACATTCATGTCCACGTGTTTGGATCAGAAGAGGTTAGACAGGGCCTTTCAACATTTGTCTTTAATATTGATCAAAATGTGCCACAAGGAAATGAGAGGTCAGAAGGTTGCCAGCTAAATCAAAGGCAAATACTAACAGTCACAGAAGGTGATAAGCATTTCCTTCCACCCACTCCTGAGCTCCACTTCAGGAGCAGTTGTGCCTGTGCAAATGAAATCAAAGTTTCCAAAATGACATGGACACTAAGCCTAATTAGGTTACAGTCTCTGGGCATTGCTGCACCTTTCCAAAGCATGCTTAAAATATACAAACATACATATTATCACCTACACACATAAATAAAATATAATAATCTATACTAAAACACATAATGCGTTACCATACATCTTTTGTAATGAGGTGAGGAGATTCGCTGGCCTCATAGTAAAGTCTAATTTTTACAACCTACACGTGACAGTTACTTTGTTTTTCACAGCTGTTTGTATTGTTTTATAGGGGAAACATTATTTATTCAGCCATAGGAGAACTTCAAAGCTTGTGATCATAGCATGTAGGTTCAATAGGAATGGTGGGTGGTTTACTCACCATTAAGGGAACTAGTGTGGATTTCTTCTGAAGAAATGTATTATAATTCAGTGTTTGTTGTCAGCATAAATATTAGGAGGTAACACAGCAGCATGTTCAGGTACTAGTTTTAGTTACTGCATCTAATGCTAAAGAAATGTGCAGTGTTGTTAACATCTATCTCATACTTTTGACAGATGCACTTAAAGAGCATCTAAAGCACAGCCAAAACAGCAAACTTTAAACAATTAGTAGATTTTTAATTGCATCTTAGGACATATGAAATTAAAATTACACAAACTCACAGTAATACTTAACTCTGACTTGGCATTTAGGTTAGCATTACCATTGGGATATTTACCTACTTAGCCTTGCCCCTGTCTTCCTACGCAGTTCAGCTCAATTCTAATTTCCCTTCACTGCTCCGTCTGGGATTTCTCCCATAGAATTTTAACCGGGCCAATCAGCAAACAAAAGGAGGAGATTTGAACAATGATGATTTTCTATGCCATTTTAGTCGGCTTGCAGTTTTAGCAGTGGCAGTGGAGGAAGTCTGACTGTGTTGACAAGGCTTCCAAATTAAGTTAAAGTTGTCTCACAAAGCCTGCAGCACACATTTACAGCTACTTTGTTCGGCTCAGTATTGCTCTCTTCCCATTAGCGGATGGTTGTTTACACCACATGCAATTTCAGGTTAGCTTTTTCTCCTCCTTCATGATTGAACTGGCGCACTGCACACGTCACGGCCACGTTAGCGATTGTTGAAGTTTAAAAAGATTGGATCTGATTTACCCAGAGTCCATGCCTCCAGCAAAAAAATCACTTCTCAATATCAGAGGTAAACAAGGTGTAGAACAAGGGGCTGTTTTTTACCAGGGCTGTGTCCAAAACGACAGGCCGGGTCCTCCGGAGGACCCAGACTCCCCGGTCTCGGCGGGCCGGGTCCTTGGTAGACCGGGAAGACCGGAAAAAAAGAGGCTGTGAACTTGGACGGTCTAGCCTCCCCTCCTTACCCCGGCGTACGTCTTGTCACCTAGCAACTGTGATGATGCTAAACAAGCTAACTTAAATCAAAACTAG
>NW_013955230.1:6319-11509 GCF_001266775.1 Austrofundulus limnaeus
GGGTATAACATTATAACATGATATAAAACTCAAAAAAAGTTGATTTTACACGATATTGCCCCTTTAACCACAGACCCCCAACCCAAAAACTCCTATGTGACGCAACCCGGAAAAGCCGCGGGCATGAATAACTGGCGTGAGGGGGTTACCCGACACAGCAAAACTGGACGCAGATGGTACCTGRCCAAGCATYAATAYGATGATGAGTCGGGAGTGAGAACGTGTTGCTGAATGAACACACAATCTACTGCTGGTTTGCAGCTGGTGGCACAGTTGGTAGAGCTGTTGCTTCTCAGCAAGAAGGTTGTTGGATCGAATCCCGGTAGAATCTGCATGTTCTTTCTAAGCTTGCATGGGTACTCCAATTTCCTAAAACGGACCACAAAACCTGAATGTTGAGCTAACTAGTAAGTTTAAATTGTCCTTAGGTTTGTCTTGTCTGTGTCTATGTGACTGTGTGATGGACTTGTGACCAGTCCAGAGTGTAYTCCGCCCCTCGTACAATAYTGTCGGACAATGACCCCTGTAACCCTGAAATGAAGATGTGGATTAAGATTRTAGATGGTTGTAATTGGATCTGTGAACATGTGGCAGCAAAATGTGGTGGTTAGTACTGATCCTGGGTTTAATCCCTGGTTTGRACCTGGATTTCTTCASTGTGGAGCTTCTTAGGTACTCCAGGTACTTTGGTTTCCTTCCACACTTCAGAAACATGCATGTTMGGTGACTCTGCAATTCATGAACCAAAGTACAACCTTGTGCTTGGAAGTGTCCTACTTTGTGCGTGCTGTTTTATGAAACCAGTGATGCMGGTAGTAATGTTTGTAGTTTCTCAWGCTAAATGATGCGTACAAAGAGCGAACCAGGTAATCATTTCAGTCTTAAATCTTTTTAAGCTGTAGTGCAGTGCTGACATTTCAGAAGGATGCTAAAATAGTGAAGATGGATGGAGTTTAACGGTGACAGGAAGACGAGGGGACTATGTTCAAAGATGAAAACTTTTCAAATAGCTCATTTTATTGCATTATGCCATACTTTATATTCATTAAAAAATGCAAGTCTACCAATCATGCAAAGAAAATAAAATTAAATTAGAGAAGGAGCAGACACATTTTTGAGGGTTTAAAATGCACAGTTTATTTGTATAATGAGACCCTTTTCTGCAGCGAGGACAAAAAAATGTTTGAATTTTAACAAGAGGAAAGCTCTGCAACAAAAACTAGAAAAAAAGARGAAAGGTAGAAATACAAAGCAGATGAAGGCATAAAGGTGAGGGAATTAATGCTACCCTTGTAGAAATACTCTCAATAGTGGGTTTTCATAGAACTTCTGGTGGATTTTTTTTCCAAGGCTTTTATTGTCTGTCATCATTTATCTAAGTATTTGAAAAGAGGCCTGAAGAATAGCCGGTGGTTTGGTGCTGTGAGCGAGCATTACTGAAGGGCTAGAGGAGAACAAAGAACCCAATGCCAATTTGATTAAAATATTACACCTATTCAGAGAGTTAATGTGGTGTCCTCAATGTCAGCTTGCTCTCTGTCTTTCCCATTTCTTCTCTTCCTTTTTTTCACTTATCCCTCTCACTTTCCTTCTCTCATCCCCCTTCCCTACTTTAGCCTCCTTAATAAAATACATTTGCAGTCTGAATGTGGTGACCTGAAATAATCCCAGTTCTGATCTTTCTGAAACATGGCCTGTCATTTATTTTGTTGAACTTCATTAGCCCTGTTTTTCACAGCCACTTTCACAAACACAACCATTAAGTGAAATCACTTCCTGCTTATTTATTTTTTTCTCCTATTAATTCATTAACAACATATCTGTTCTAATTATAAAAGCAAACACTTTAAAAGCACTGTGCTGAGAATGTGGCCCCTACAAGAGAATAAAAGCTTGTTGTTGATATACAGCTGTGTACGCTTGATTTCTATTTTAACTAGATTACATGAACAGAGACAAACCATTTTAAGGACCATCATTTGTCAGATGATTACAATAATATATATGATGTAAAACAATACATTTGTTTAATTTATGAATCTTAGAGCAAATTAAACAGAATGGGTTTTATTGTAATTCCTTTCTGCCTGCTTTCATGCAAAATCAACACCATCTGTCTTACCTGGCACAATAACAAATTAAGATCATTTAGAAAAGTAACATTAAAAGTTTTTCAAACATTATTTTATTCAAAACTCCCTTTCGTTTCGTTGTCATGCAGAGCAGTAGGTTTCACTTAAACAAAACTTCTCTCATGTTTACATATTTGAAAATAAGTTTTCTGGTTTCAAATTTGATCAACAAACTCTGAAATTTTGGTTGTCGAAGATCATTTTCTTTTTAAGAGCTGCCGGTCTGAACATGCTGAACATTTTTGCACTGAATATCTTTTTGTTAAACTTGTTAAAAACATCACTGCTTACCTCTGCAGTGACAATCTCTGCTGCCAGAGAATCGACACTAACAAGTGAAACTCACAAGATAAATGCTGGGAAATGATATTTTCAGGCACAATGATGGTGTGCAATGATTGCATGGAACAGTTCTAATCAAGTACTGTATTTCCAGACAAATAATCAAGGCGTTTTGAGGTGAAGGGGCTGACTGTGAGGAGGATCACTGGCAACTTTATGCCGGTAAAAGTTTTCTGACACCTGGAGGGAAAATTCCCTGTCGCTTCAACTCTTTCCCACCGTGAGTGGGGACATATTTTCTCGGCCAGGTAGTGCCAGAGAGTTTCTAATTGAGTTGAGACTCTGGAAATGCTCATTAAGACGTTGTCAGTCGCTGGAGGAGGCCACGCTCAATGTGTTTCGACACCAGAGAGACTGCAGCGATCCCAGAGCCTCGCTCTTCTCCAGCTGGAGGCCATGAGAGTCCATGTCTGCTCTCAGGTGTGCACGGGTGTGTGGTGGATGTGGCACGTGTGTGCTCATGTGTGATTGTACGCATAAAGTTGATTAAACTCACGGGTTTGTGGTGTACCATCTGTTAGCACTCGGTCATATTTACACCAGAGCTGGTTGTGATGCACACTCTTATCACCCACAACGTGTGAGTAGCTATTGATAGAAGCACAGATCCTGGTCTTACACTTTAAACTGTTCGGTCGGTCGGCAGCTTCAGTTTTCACCAGTTGTAGCGTCGAACATGATCTTTTTTCTAACAGATTTGAATAAAGTCATAGTGTGACGATGATCTCACCCCCATTTCATTCATAATTAAAGACCTAGCCTTCCTGTAAAGGAATGCATTTTACTACCTCATACAATAAAATGATCTTATGAAGGACTGAGTTATCCAGTAGATGTTTTGGTCAAATCTCACAATGATGCACAATTTCATGATGCAATATTGTTAAATCTCAGAATATATGTTTGTGCTCAGAGGTTATGTTGAAGATGACTCTCAATACTATCAAAATACTTTCAGTTTTAGCCCCGTATCTGTAAAATTGGTTGGATTAACAAGATTTGCTTCCCTTATATTTGTTTAGCATAAGAATTATAAATGGTAAATGGATTGAACTTATATAGTTCCTTCCTATCCAACCAGGATACTTAAAGCACTTCACACTACAATCTGTTCTCATTTACCCGTTCACACTTTATTATCTCTACAAAGCTAACATGTACAAATCAATCGATAGAGACTAATTATTGCTGTAAATCACATTCATAAACTGATGGGACTCACATCACAGCATTGTCTTGCCCAGGGACACTTCAACGTGATGGAATAGAGGAGAATCGAACCACCAACTCTTGCATTAAAGAGACAACTCCCCTAACCACTTGCCAGAGCCTCCTACAACTTTAAACTATATTAACTAACATGTTCCAAACACTATTATACTCCCTCTACTTTTCAACAAACTGTTGGCCTACATGTCAACCCCTTCGGATGTTTATCTGTGTACTGTGCCTCAAAAATCTGTAATTTTCGCAAAAAAATCCAAATATAAGAACAAAACAAAAGAAATCAAATATCTTGAAAGTTATATTAAATACCATTTTATTATATTGTTAAAAATAGATTTTAAAATCATAACTGAAAACAAATTTGATATTATGAGAATGATTTAAAACATGTATTAGATATATTTATTTTATATATTTATCTATTTTGCATTACTTTTCTTATCTTCACTCCAACTAACTGAGGCCCCCCTAGCACCCCCTGGTGGGCCCCCACTTTGTAAAACACTGCGCTAATGCTGCCTAACTGTGGTGGTTATCTTGAAAGAGGATGACGTGTACATTCAATAATTGCTATTTTAATGTTTCAGTGTAATTTATTACGCAATTCATGAACTATTTTATATGTAAACAGATGAACACAGACAATAACAATTCCTGAATGCAGTATTTGTAAAATGTGAACAGGTTTGATGTAAAATGATTAAATATGGCAATCCAATTAGGTAATATTTTACTGTTTGATTTCGTTATTATGAAATGATTGAAATAAGTTTTAAGGTGTGCGCACTCTGATCATTTGATCTCTGTTTACCTCACATGAAGTAAAATGGGTGTGGTTATTAGGTGAATATTACACACACACACACACACACACACACACACACACACACACACACACTGGCTAACAGGTCTCCTTCATTAAACGGCTTCATCAAAGATTATCAGTCTTTCCAAGAATCAAATTTGTCAGTAATATGATGATGCAATGGGGATAAAACACACACTATTAACCAGAGATTCTCAAATAAGTCTAAATAACTTTTGTGGATGACTATTTTTAATGGTTAAAAACAAGCCATTATTATAAGCACAGCCCAAAAATCCAACATGTTGAGAGCTATTTTATTACATGACAAAGTGATGAATTTCATTGACTAGCTGCAAGAAAAAAAATAAGGTGATTTTTTTTCTTTTTCTGTGTGTTTTACATCCAGAATAGTAAACAGAAACCATATACATTTTTTCATTTGCTTGAGCCTTAAGAGTGAATTCCAGCAGGTGAGTTTTGTTCCTCTCTTCCGAGGACACCGTATAAGAGGAGGTATAGATGCGCTCCAAGGTGAATCTACAATGCATGAGAGAGCTTCTGCAGCATTTTTACTGAGACAGATGGATGAAGTTTACTAAACATATGACAGCCAACACCCCCAGTAGGAGAGAGAGAGAGAGAGAGAGAGAGAGAGAGAGAGAGAGAGAGAGAGAGAGAGAG
>NW_013955231.1:0-1933 GCF_001266775.1 Austrofundulus limnaeus
ATATATATGAGTGCAGACCAAAAGTTTGGACACACCTCATTCAAATTTTCTTTATTTTCCTGACTATGGAAATTGTAGGTTCACATTGAAGGCATTAAAACAATGAATTAACACATGTGGAATTATACACTTAACAAAAAAGTGTGAAACAACTGAAAGTATTTCTTATATTCTAGGTTCTTCAAAGTGGCCACCTTTTACTTTGATTACTGCTATTGATTACAGGGCTATTTATCTGTCGGCTGTGGCCCGTGGGCTACCAGTTAAATAACCCCGTCCTAGTAGGTTGGATGGCATTTATCAATCATTTTTATGACTGATAATATGCATTCAGATAATATGCATTCAGGCTTATTGGGTTTAGCTACTCCCTCTGGAGGCTGAGCCCAAGTGGTTTACCTGACTCGCTTTGACCGGGTGGAGGTTCTCGATCTGCGACATGGAGATCTAAGCTGTAGATGGTGGTCACTCCGTAAAGGTCTCTAATTTTTACAAATGCATATGGCCAGTCTAATTTTTATCAAAATACCAAACTGATAATTAAGCCACTTCATTAGTTTTGTAATACATGCTATGATTTTTTTGCTATTTTAAAGTGTTGACACATTTTAGTGCCCACTGTAGCAGCAGTCACAAATGGAGGCTTTTGTAGAAACTACATGTGACCTTGTTCTTGTTTCTCCAAATGCCACTGGACCAGTCCAGCAAAATGTCTGACTCTGTTGCCTTGTTGAGGCTTTAAGTGACAGAATCCAATTCTCAACACATCAGTCTAAAGGGGGACAGGGGGGAAAACACTGCAAGCACACACCAGTTAAGGTAGTGCAAATAGCTAAGGGGGTCTGATTAACCCCTCTGTCTTTGTTCTCTCAGTGTTTTCTCATAGAGGCAGCAGACTATAGAGCAGCCAAAGTTCAGATCTGTGAAATGTGTGCCAATGAGCTGTAAGGGTCTCCAGGGGAGGGCATGATGGTTCTGTGATAAATGTAAGCCTCACCTTGACCACTAAAGGTTTCTTTTTAGATTGCCAGTGGAAGTGGTCATTTTTGGGGTGAAAATAGTTTCTGCCATTCATCTCAACAAAGTCAAATCAAAGAGCATTTTGAAAAACAGTGTTCCACCTCACTTTATCTTCTCTATATGTTTTCATAAACTCTTTGTTGTTGTATTGATGCAGATTTTACAGGGATTTCAGACCATTATCACCAAATTGCAATATTATACATTATGTACTGATGTATCATGTTATGTTGTACTCATTATAGGCATGAAAATCATATTTATTTCAAGTGGTAAATCACTGACTTGAAGCATGCCAGTGCAGGATGATTATAAAACACAACTTCAAAATAAGATTTGAGCACACTAATTATGGATTTTTCTCAAATTCTTACATGGTCAAAACATGCAGACTAATTGGTTAATCATCTTTTAGCAAGTATCGACTGGATCACATGCATTTTGTAGTTAATAAGTTTCTGGAACAAATCTGGTTGCATTTCTCCTCTCTTGTTGTAATAACTGGTAGATTTAATTTAGTTTGTTCAGTTTACTTGCACTGAATAAACTTTTATGCATACGGCATGTGTGAGATTCCCTCCATGAGCAGCTCTCCTCTAAGCCTTTGTTGTGAGGATGTGCGAAAATGGGAATGTCAGGCACGGTAGGAAGTTCTTAAACAGACAGAGACCAATTATACAGTGTTTTATTACCAACTGAAGGTAACATAAGCTGCGTTTCCATTGCAAATGTGCGTAAAACTTTGTCGATATTCTGTTAATGTTGGAAAAACAGTTTCACAACTGTAGTGTTTCCATTAAGTCACGTGAATACGTTTGTTCTCATGATAAGTCATTACAAACATGGCAGCGATGGATGTAAACACATAGCATGTTGCTACCACGACACTAGCGCTCATCATCAGAGGAGACGT
>NW_013955231.1:2933-4940 GCF_001266775.1 Austrofundulus limnaeus
GCTTTTTGACAAGTATAAAATACATTAAAATATTTAAATATAAACTACAAAAATAATTTGATAAAGTGCAAATTAAAATATAGTTGTATCTTCAACTGTATTTGATAATATTTTGAACTTTTAAAATACTGCAAGATAGAGCCAGAAGCTGTACTTCATATTAGTGACAAACTTTGGCCTTTTTTGACATGTTACCTTCATTTTTGCTTCTACTTTTCATTTAAAATATGTTTCCATTTTCGGCACGTATGTAAGGTTCTTGTTCTGCATATTAAAAAAAGGTAGTTACACATCTGAGTGGTGCACTACTGCTACTAGTGGTGAGAACGTGTATTGCACCTTATTCAAAATCAATGCGGTCCCATGGCACTCTGCGGCCCAAAGTTAAAAACTGTTGTTCTATTTTGAGGCCCTTAAGGTGGCGCTCATGGACCACAATTGGGCCGTGGCCCATAGTTTAAGAATCTCTGCTTTAAACACTAACAAGAAATTAAACATCAACATGAAATTAACATCATTAAATGTTTTTTCTCTCTCTCTCTAAGGAAAGAAATCCTGTTTTTATTGGGTATGAACATGTACGCTGAATTCATGACTTATACCTGAGGTAGATGTAAAAGATAGCTGTGGTGATTGTTAGGGGAAGGATTTGCATCATTTGTGACTACCTTTTTAAGTGCACAGTTCTCTTTTTCTTTTTTCAAAGGGTACAGTAATGCAATAAAGTCCTCCAAACACTCTTCAATATCCCTGTTATTGCTGTTTGGTGAGAATTCACAAAGCTACTCTTGACTGATTCTTTCCTGGATGTATATAAATCTTGATTGAATACCTGTCATTGGTTTTTACAATTTTAGGACCTTCTGATGTGTTTGTTTACTTGGATAATGCCAATTTATTTATTATGGGTTTTTTTTCCACAAACTGTGCTCACTGCTTTGCTAATGACTTCAGTAAACACATTAAACTACATAAAACCATTAACACTTAAATAAGTCTAAATTTAGTTAAAAACTCAGTCTAAATCAATCTTTTTGCTGTGCCAGTAACTCAATAACAAACTCTGCTTACAAGTGAAGAGAATCTGCAGCAAGAACACACATAAGATACTACTGATTTAAACTCCCACTTGTCTTGAAAAATAAAAGCATGGCAAAAGCAGGTTTCCAAACAAAAACTAAAATTTTAGATTATTGTGCCAATTGCCAATGTTGTGAGCTTATGGGCTGCAAAAGTGGGGCCAAGACTAACAGGACCAATCGTTAATTAATGCTGTCTTTAACTTTAATGTAGCCACAACCTGTTTTGACAGCATCAATAACTATGACACTAGATGTCATAGTTAAACTGTTACGTCTATGTCAGTTTTGTTTACCTATGATTCTATGGTTATTTGTGAGCACAAATAGGAGCAACATTAGCTAGCTGTGGTACTTTTGGTGCTGCTTCAGTCTCTTGTAGCAATGATAACATACTTTTGTAGAGTAAAGGTATAAAAATTGTATAATTTGAATTGCACAAACTGCAGCACAGTAGTTGACATTGGACTTGTTTTAAGACAGCAATTCACTTTAAGTTTCCCACAGACTACTATTACTTCAGACTAACCTTTAGCTTACCAGTTCTTTCAGAAGTACACTGTCTAAACTGAGGTCCTTCAAAAAAAACTCAACAAAAGTTTAGATTCAAAATCAGAGTACACAAACTTCATAAGCCTTTCTCATTTCAAAAATACAAATCACCTGCTTCTTCTTATTATAAGTTAGGGAAGACAAAACCAATGTTATTAAAAATATTCTTCATAAAGCAGTGCATGACACTAGAGAAGGTACTTTATACATTCTTTTTATGTCAAGAAATAATCTTGCTTATAATGATAATGAATCTTTTCATAAACAATCTGAAAATATGGAGAACAATGAGTTTATGGATAGGTCTGATAATACCTATTGTTCTGATTTTATTTAAATAACTATCATACAGCTCTTCAGTATGTATGTATGTATG
>NW_013955231.1:5940-11503 GCF_001266775.1 Austrofundulus limnaeus
GTATGTATGTATGTATGTATGTATGTATGTATGTATGTATGTATGTATGTATGTATGTATATTTTTGTGTATGTTGTGGCAAAATGAGCTTGTTTCAGCAATGATGAGACTTGTGTTGCTGAATAGATTTTAATGAATGGATGCATTTTTTTTCTTTTTGGAAAGTGACCATGGAATAAACAAGGTAAAAACCTGTGAGGTCTTCTGCTGTTAAATAAATAATGCTGCCCTTAGAGGCAGAGTACACCCTTCTGTACTAGCATGTAAATAAGACACCACAAAGGGTGTGGTCCTCACCCTAACAAGGAGGGAAAAACACACATATTGATCTAAAAATCGACACCTCAAAGATGTCACCCATTGATGTGGGTCTGCTTAAAATAAAACATGTAAAAAAATTATTTTACAAGTAATCCAGTTTCCTTAATATTAAGGTAAAACTCACATCAATTCACCCACCTTTCACTGTTTCCAAACCTATAAGAAGGTTAAAAACATTTTTAACTGAGTTTATAAAAACATGTGGGCTTCCTTCCCTTGTAATAAGATGCAGTTGGTAAAGCACAAACAAGCTTTTTTAAACGTTTCAGCTTGTACTAGGACCCTTAAATGAATACAGATCAGAGGTTGAAGCAGATCTGACAGGTGTCTAAAGAGGCAGCTGGTGCCAGCTATTGCCTGTACATCTATTAGCAATGATTACTTTGGGATTGGGATGGCTCAAATTGAAACACGTAGGTTCAGTTCACACAGACGTGAAGAAATTCCACTTTTGAGGTCTATGTGATTCTGAGAGCAGCATGGTTTGTCCAATGACTCAGCAACATCTGCCATGATTACTGGTATTAAAGAACTTCTGAAACCAATTCAATTAAATTCAATAGTACAAGACTTGTGATAGGGCCCTGACAAGAAAAGTAAAATGAGCGCATGTGTAGGAATCAATACCTTTGGAAACAACAAAGCCCCTCAGAGTATATTTAGCCACATGCAACCTGACATGTTTTGCTAACAACTAGTAAGAGACTTGATGCCTATGTTCCCTGATGTTCAACTCAAATGGAACCAATTACTGCCTGCTTCTGGTGTGCAGTGCTATAATACAACAAACCTTAACTCAACATTTCTTCTTGCTTCTCTAAAGGTGCATAGATAACTTTGATGCCAGTATCCTAAAGACTGAAGGTAAAAGAAAGGAAAAAAACTTACTCCACTCTTCTCCATTTTTATGAACTCAGTCAAGATGACAGTGCTGAAGTTTTATGAATGCAATCAATCGGAAATGTCAGCTGACTCAGTCTAACTGTAACGGAATCTAAAATCAACATTGCTAATATTTCTTAGTTTTTCAGTCCACATTAGCCTATACATCAATAAACAGATTTTTATACCACAGTGTGCAATCAGGCATTGCTGCAGAGTCTCTTTATTAGTATTTGGCAAACTAGAGCAAGATTTTAGAACAAAAACTAAAAAAAAGGCATAGCCATCATTTGGCACAGGARCTTTACAGATATAAATTACAATGGCAGCTGTAGGACAAAGTATGCTGGAGGAGAAGCATGCCAAAATGGAGATGACTTGGATGGGATACGAATCACAATTGGCAATGCACACTGATGACTAGAGATGGGTTTTTACGATGTAAAAAAGGTGTGCATTACCATGTTGCATTACATTGCAGCATGGCTTTGCCTGCAGCACTGCACTTGCAAAATGAACTGTGACCAAATTCAAATGTGTTTTCTATACCTGCTTGTGCTTGTCAAGTCAGCAGGTGTTTGTAATGAGAGTAATTGTGTGGCAACATGAAGTTTGAAGAGATTTTTTGTTAACGTTGCTGTAACTGGGTTTTGAACCCTGATCTTCCACATACATGAAAGTCCATGGCATTAACCATGAGACCATTGGAGCTGTGGGAAAGCACAGTCCCAGTGTTTTTTTCTATGTGTGTAGAAAGAGGCAACATTGCCAATGACGATCTTTGACAAAGAACTGCATAATATTACAACAGTAGAGCAATATTATATAAGATGTTTATGCTTATAAGACAATAATATACATCAAATTACATATATATCAATATTGTAATCACTGCAATAATTGAGATTAAATATAATTATTAAACTATGGTGCAGTTCCATACTGAGTAGACACAGCAGAGGGCAGTATTGGACCAATGCAATACTCCATTGACTCCCATTATAATTTATTAAACATTATTTTTTTCAAAATATATAAGTTGTACAGGAATCAAAAGGCATAGCCATCATTTGGCACAGGAGCTTTACAGATATAAATTACAATGGCAGCTCTAGGGCAAAGTATGCAGGAGGAGAAGTGTTCCAAAGTGGAGATGACTTGGATGGGAAACGAATCACAATAATGTGCATTGCATTGGCAATACACACTGACCACTGATTATTAAACTATGGTGCAGTACCAAGCTGAGCACATAAAGCAGGGGGCAGTATCGGACCAATGCAGTGCTCCATTGGCACGTATTATATGAACTGTGACAAAGTGCAAATGTGTTTTCTACTCAAATAGCAACTTGTGCCTGTCAGGTCAGCAGGTGTTTGTAATTAGGGTAATTGTGTAACAATATAACAATCTGAAAATAGGTAGTTTTAATTAAATTGTTTGTTCATAGCTATGATTGAACCCTGATCTCCCACATGAAAGCTCAAGGCATTCATCATGAGACTATTGGAGCTGGGAAAGAGCACTCCCAGGGGATGGTTTGTATGTGTGCAGAAAGGGGCCATATTGCCAATGCAATATTTGAAACTAAACTGCAATATAGTACAACAATAGGACAATATTAAGACAGTATTACAGTAAAGCATCAAAATACAAACATGGTAGTATTGTAATCACTGAATTACTGAGTTTAAATATGATTAAACTATGGTGCAGTACTAAGTTGAGTAGATACGGCAGGAGGCAGTATTGGACCAATACAAGGCTCCAGTGACTCCCATTATATGAACTGTGACCAAGTCCAAATGTGTTTTCTAATTAATATCATCTTATGCTTGTCAAGTCAGCAGGTGTTTTAATTAGGGTAATTGTGGGATAATATGACCAGGGTTTCCCCTATATGTGATTCATCATGACACACCACCACGGCAAAAATCATAGCCGCCACAATTACAGAATAAAGATTTTTCTTTTTTTATAATAGGCCTATATTAGGCTAAAACAGTGTAAAGCATACATTATGTATTTATATCCTATATTCGAGCTCTTATACTAACCATAATCAGTCTTTGAAACCCTATTTAAACATCAATGAAAAGTTAAGATATGCTTTATTTTGAAAAACCAACACCGATGCGACAGATTTACAAGCTACTTTTTTTCTTTCAAGGAAGACACGACAGGTGAAGCTACAGCATGTTTACCTTATCAATAATTACTCTGATTCAGCAAGAATCACCAACAGACCCGCATGTGACTGGGACTCAGCGGCTCCATTTAAACAATCTGACCCAACAAAACACCAGCAGTTCTTATCCTCCAGAACTCAGACAGCCAGCTCTGCACCCCTCAGTGATGCACAGGTTCACCCGGCACCGTGTTCTCATGGTGCGTTTACAGACGGCTCGGAAAAAGGAGTTACCACATCTAAATAGCAGATTAAACAGTTGTAAAGGTAAAAAAAAAAAAAGTGCGGTGGACAGAGGCTACAGATACGGAAAGTGAGGGGGACATGTCCCACGCCTACCCTGCGTCCATTACGCCCATCTCAGTGTTAACTCTATGGTCAGTTCAGTTTACCATGCTTCTGTCTCGGGGGGCCCTAGTGGCTGCGGGGCCCTAAGCAGCTGCTTAGTTCACTTATTCCATGGGCCGGCTCTGATTTCAAGCATGGCTCAGCCCCCTGTGAGCAAAAGGTGTGAATCAGGGCCCCAACGACACATGAGCGCATGACCCTCTATGAACAATAGAGTTAATCAAGGCACCAACGATCTATTGTTTGGCTGATGGTCCTCCTTTGCATGCGACTGACCTTTTTGTCCACTATGTGGAAGCAGTGCTTATAAGGCTAAGTTCACCAGAAACTCATCAGACAGAAGTCTCTTGGAGGAGAGACGAAACGTTTCATTAAAAGAAGACACCATCCAGAGGACCTAAATATTTTTCTTTTTAAATAATAAGCTTTACTGATATTGTCACTGTGGCGATTGGCGAGTTGTTTTCACACTGGTTAAGGACAGAGGAATCTGTAATAAAAAAATAATACTAATATATAAGAAAAGCCACAAATTATATATATTTCTATGGTCATGAAGTCTGGAATTAAGCCTGAGTAATTAGGAACTAATCATTACTCTGTGTGTCCAGATTTAGATGTCTGAACGTGCTTTGAGATAACCACCAATGGAGTCTTGGCCAACCCCTAATTGCATTTTCGAGTCAAAGGCGTCGGATCAATGGCTGTCTGCAGCCTTTTACCGCGTCCTTCACCCAGGAATACACCAATGAGGCTGATAAGGGGAGATGGAATCAGTCAGGGTTGGGGATGTCTCCAGGTTGCCATTTGGATCAGACAAACAGCCCCATTATATAACTAGCAGATGGAATTTTCATCAGCGAGCTGGATGCACACTGGCCATATTATGACTATATCTCATTATTGGTACATTTATCATTATCTGTTTTCCTTCAGCTATTTGGCTGTTTGTTTAAAAAAACTCAGAATTAGTGTTTTTTAATCCTTTAAACTCCAAAACTTATTTTACAATGTAAATTAAGTCATTGATACATAATATGTGGTTGTAATGAAAATGCCATTTCAGAGACGTTTTGAGGAAAATCTTAACATTTTGGTCTTTTCTTGGTTCATTTAATGGTATAAGCATTTGTGTTAATATTTTGAACTTATGTTATTGTAAAGCACAAGATGTTTCTTTATTATTCCCTTAAATTATTAATTATTTTATCATTTAATAGAAGAAGGCCATTAAAATATCTGTTCATTGACCACAGCCTCTACATATGCAGTGGGAAATTTACTTCTGATGCAATGGACAACACACTATTTACTTTTATTTTAGTAATAAATGTAATAAAAGATTTTTTGTGGTATTACAAAAAATATGTTCATTTGAACTGTAACACTTAACAATTTTGTTAAATGTTAAAGTTGTTAAACGTTTACAGAAGAAATATAGTTTTATTAGAATCAGACTTTTTTTAGACATTGAACTTATAACACTGAGTTTTTATCCTGCAAATGTACTGACCATCTGGTGACTCAAGCCAAAGCAATCAGCACTAGATCGAGGCCATATGCAAGTGTGGTGAAGCAGATTTTATGTTAAAATGGCTTGCCACAGTAGACAAGTGGCACACTAGCTGTCAGGTGAGTCACACTGAGTTTGATTAGATTAAAAAATAACTAATCTCAATTCCTCCCATCTTTAGCTGCGTTTCCATTGCAAATGTGCGCAAAACTTTGTCGATATCCTGTTAATGTCGAAAAACACAGTTTCGCAACTGTGGTGTTTCCATTAAGTAAGAAATGTTATTAAAGTCACGTGAATACGTTTGTTCT
>NW_013955232.1:0-1193 GCF_001266775.1 Austrofundulus limnaeus
GATTGTCCCACCTGATGTCCTGATTGTCCCACCTGACATCCTGATTGTCCCACCTGATGTCCTGATTGTCCCACCTGATGTCCTGATTGTCCCACCTGATGTCCTGATTGTCCCAGCTGATGTCCTGATTGTCCCACCTGATGTCCTGATTGTCCCACCTGATGTCCTGATTGTCCCACCTGATGTCCTGATTGTCCCAGCTGATGTCCTGCACACAACAAACACGATGAAGACAAACTAAGTTCTCACCCTGGAAGGACAACGAGCGATCTTCTCCTCCGTGTCCTTCAGAGCCACAGCGTACTCATGGACCTCATCAGCCACTCCCACCATCTGCAGGAGACATGAACCACATGAGACCAGAGAGGCACAGGTTCAATTCCCCTCTGTGCCCACAAGCTGTGCAGTCCTTCATAAAGCTTCTGTGGTCTGCTCAGGTGGGCTCTGATTGGCTGTAAGGTTCTGGTGAAATGGACCGACCTTCCCCAGCTGCTGATGCACACTCAGGTTGTACATCATCACGATCCCGTCCAAGATCTCCAGCAGAGACTTGTCGATGATGGGCTGGTCCGGTTCCTCCTGAGGCCGGCCCAGCAGCAGCCCGTCTGAACCCAGGCTTCCTTCGACTTTAGGACAGACAGGAAACAGGAAGTTAGGTCATGAACTCACACACACTGGAGGAAACACCTGACATTAGACTTGGTCCTGGACTAGGTCAGAGGACTTCTGGTGGATCAGAACCAAACCCAGAGGTCTCGTGCTGTGTGTAGTTCTGGATCAGAACTCACTGTCCTCCTCGGTACGCTGCTCCACAGCCAGGGTTCGGACCTTCACCTTCTCGGGCTGGGACAGAGGTCGTCTCGGGGTCATCAGGCTGACGGCGGCCGTGCTCAGGAACCGGTTGGCCCGGCCCAAAGTAGGAGAACTTAACCAGGTGGGACGAGCCAGAGCCGCTCCCATGGCTGCAGCTCCAAACGGTCTCTGAGGGGGAAGACCAGGATTTAATTCTGGACCAACATCAGATGGTTCTGATGGTTCTGAACCATTCCAACCTGTGCTGCTCCACTCTCCTCATCCTCGTCCAGATCGTCCATGGAGGTGCTGTGGATCTCTGCCGGGTCAATGATGATGTTGGCTTTACCGGCCAGGTCATCTGGAACCACCCAGAACACAGGTCAAAGGTCAAACTGTGG
>NW_013955232.1:3345-4010 GCF_001266775.1 Austrofundulus limnaeus
GTCCTAACATCTGTCCTCAAGGTCAAACTGTGGTCCTAACATCTGTCCTCAAGGTCAAACTGTGGTCCTGGCATATGTTATCAAGGTCAAACTGTGGTCCTAACATCTGTCCTCAAGGTCAAACTGTAGTCCTAACATATGTCCTCAAGGTCAAACCGTGGTCCTAACATCTGTCATCAAGGTCAAACTGTGGTCCTAACATCTGTCCTCAAGGTCAAACTGTGGTCCTAACATCTGTCCTCAAGGTCAAACTGCGGTCCTGACATATGTTATCAAGGTCAAACTGTAGTCCTAACATCTGTCCTTAAGGTCAAACTATAGTCCTAACATCTGTCCTCAAGGTCAAACTGTACTCCTAACGCCTGTCCTCAAGGTCAAACTGTAGTCCTAACATCTGTCCTCAAGGTCAAACTGTGGTCCTGACATATGTTATCAAGGTCAAACTGTAGTCCTAACATCTGTCCTCAAGGTCAAACTGTGGTCCTGACATATGTTATCAAGGTCAAACTGTAGTCCTAACATCTGTCCTCAAGGTCAAACTGTGGTCCTGACATATGTTATCAAGGTCAAACTGTAGTCCTAACATCTGTCCTCAAGGTCAAACTGTGGTCCTGACATATGTTATCAAGGTCAAACTGTAGTCCTAACATCTGTCCTCAAGGTCA
>NW_013955232.1:4970-5386 GCF_001266775.1 Austrofundulus limnaeus
CAAACTGTAGTCCTAACATCTGTACTAACATCTGTCCTCAAGGTCAAACTGTGGTCCTAACATCTCTCATCAAGGTCAAACTGTGGTCCTAACATCTGTCATCAAGGTCAAACTGTGGTCCTGACATCTGTCCTCAAGGTCAAACTGTGGTCCTAACATCTGTCATCAAGGTCAAACTGTAGTCCTAACATCTGTACTAACATCTGTCCTCAAGGTCAAACTGTGGTCCTAACATCTCTCATCAAGGTCAAACTGTGGTCCTAACATCTGTCATCAAGGTCAAACTGTGGTCCTGACATCTGTCCTCAAGGTCAAACTGTGGTCCTAACATCTGTCATCAAGGTCAAACTGTAGTCCTAACATCTGTCATCAAGGTCAAACTGTAGTCCTAACATCTGTCATCAAGGTCAAACTGT
>NW_013955232.1:6386-8151 GCF_001266775.1 Austrofundulus limnaeus
ACACACACACACACACACACACACACACACACACACACACACACACACACACACACAGTGTGGTCACGTGCACAGAAACACATCTCTGTCCACAGACACTGATCTAACTCCAGAACTAAAGTCTTTAAAGTCTCAGTTTGAAGCTCCGACTTACAGAGTGACTTAAACTAACCCTGATCCATAAGTTCTAACAGGCTGGTTCTGGTACCACACAGCTGGTTCTGGTACCACACAGCTGGTTCTGGTACCATACAGCTGGTTCTGGTACCACACAGCTGGTTCTGGTACCACACAGCTGGTTCTGGTACCACACAGATGGTTTCAGTGATGGACCCAGCTGACAGTCTGAAGGTGGACCTGACTCCTGAACCAACCTCATCCAAGCTCTGTGTACTGAAACCCTTTTGTGGACCGGACCAGGTCAGGACCCTCAGTCTTACCCCTCGGTTGCTGGCGTTCTCCTGCAGGAACTTCCTGAACTTGTTGAGGAAAATGTAGCGTGACGGTTCTCCCTGAAAAAGAACCAGATGTTTGGATCAGAACTCAACTAAATAAATGTTGACAAGAACACATCCCCACAGTGAGGCACGGAGGTGGCAGCATCATGCTGTGGGAGGAGCAGCGACTGGAAGACCTGTCTGAGTTCTACGATTAACAAAGGACCTGATGACAACCAAACACAGACTGATCCAGACCCAATCAGACTGATCCAGACCCAATCAGACTGATCCAGACCCAATCAGACTGATCCAGACCCAATCAGACTGATCCAGGTCCAATCAGACTGATCCAGATCCAATCAGACTGATCCAGATCCAATCAGACTGATCCAGGTCCAATCAGACTGATCCAGGTCCAATCAGACTGATCCAGGTCCAATCAGACTGATCCAGACCCAATCAGACTGATCCAGACCCAATCAGACTGATCCAGGTCCAATCAGACTGATCCAGATCCAATCAGACTGATCCAGGTCCAATCAGACTGATCCAGACCCAATCAGACTGATCCAGACCCAATCAGACTGATCCAGGTCCAATCAGACTGATCCAGGTCCAATCAGACTGATCCAGGTCCAATAAGACTGATCCAGACCCAATCAGACTGATCCAGACCCAATCAGACTGATCCACACCCAATCAGACTGATCCAGAAACTATTTAATCCTCTGAGTGAAACCCAGCAAGAAGGATCCTGGACTGAGCTTATTAACAATTAATGTAGAGACAAATTTTAGAGGATCCAACCTGAACGGGTCAGAACCATGTGTTGGTACCGTAGTTTTGTCCTTGTTGTTGAGCAGAAGCCTCAAGATTTGAACCTGCAGCTCCTCTACCACTGCAGAAAAAGAGAACAGAGACATGTTAGCGTCAGCCTTGTGTCAGACAGAATAGCGCTGTAACAACTGTAACAACACTGTAACAGAACTGTAACAGAACTGTAACAGAACTGTAACAGAACTGTAACAGAACTGTAACAGAACTGTAACAACACTGTAACAGAACTGTAACAACACTGTAACAGAACTGTAACAGAACTGTAACAGAACTGTAACAACACTGTAAAAGAACTGTAACAGAACTGTAAGAGAACTGTAACAACACTGTAACAACACTGTAACAGCACTGTAACAGCACTGTAACAGAACTGTAACAACACTGTAACAACACTGTAACAGAACTGTAACATCACTGTAACAGAACTGTAACAACACTGTAACAGAACTGTAACAGAACTGTAACAACACTGTAACAGAACTGTAACA
>NW_013955232.1:9151-9986 GCF_001266775.1 Austrofundulus limnaeus
ACACACACACACACACACACACACACACACACACACACACACACTCAGAACACAAACCTCCTGATTGAAGCGGCAGCTGAGAGTACACCAGCCAATCTGCATCAGACCCTGAGATGAAATCAGAACCTCGTAGGCCCATTTCCCTGAAGAACCACACACAGAGTTCAGTGAAAGAACACCTTCAAACAGGTGAGCCACTCGGATCAGAACCTCTCTACCTTTGTAAACGCAGGTGGTGGCTCTGATGGAGCTGAAGTTACTGTGTCCGATCACCTGCAGAAAGAAAACATTTGGAGCAGGAACAAGATCAAATCAAAGGATCCGTTTGGGTTCCACAAAGAAGTTCTGACGGGTCTCACCCCCAACAGGTCATCATCTACAAACAGAAGTCCTTCAAAACCACTGGTGTGGTCCAGAACCACAGGCTGAGGACCCAGACGACCTTCCACAGACGGACCTGTAGAGTTCAGACATCAGATAACATCACTTCAGCTGGTTTTCTTCTGGACATATGAACGGTTCTGTGAGGTTCTGTGAGGTTCTGTAAGGTTCTGTGAGGTTCTGTGAGGTTCTGTAAGGTTCTGTGAGGTTCTGAAAGGTTCATCACAATCTCAGCTGGAACATTTTGTCTCCATCCTGAATAAAAACTGTTTTCCAGTAAAACATCCAGCTGAACTCTTATTTCCTGTTTCATAAAGCTGGTTCTGGTTTCATACAGACTTTTATTGTGAAGGATGCAGTTCCTGTACCTGTGCTGTTTCATACAGACTTTTATTGTGAAGGATGCAGTTCCTGTACCTGTGCTGTTTCATACAGACTTTTATTGTGAAGGATG
>NW_013955232.1:10986-11659 GCF_001266775.1 Austrofundulus limnaeus
AGTAAAACTATAATTTAATAAAACATATTGTTGTGTAGATAAAGTTTAATATATACTAATGTTCAGTCAGCAGGTTGACAGGTTCAGTAAAACTATAATTTAATAAAACATATTGTTGTGTAGATAAAGTTTATACTAATGTTCAGTCAGCAGGTCGAAGGTTTTTATTTAAACCTTAGTAAAGTACATGAGCTGATTAAAGTTACACTTTAGTCTTCTTAACTTTCTGAACAAACAGGTTTATAAACATCTTTTCTGTCATTTTACTGTTTTCATCTGAGGAGCTTTCATTGATTATTTTATAAGATTACAGATGAGGAAGTTCTCTGCACAGAAATAAAATATTTGTACTGTTTTTGAACCAAACTGAAGTTTCTACACACAGCTGTTGTGTAATTTAAAGGCACTGAAACATCTGGAGCTGACTCACAGAACTGTGTGATTGTAGAAAGATTATTTAGACTAACGTAGACCCCGCCCCCCAACATGGCTGCAGTCCTGTTGTACCTGCCCCCTGCCCACCTGTGATTACTGCAGACTGTTGGTAAAACTACAGGTATTTGCTGCTCATTATACAGGTAACATCTGAAGGGGTGGACAGGTGGACCTGAAGTCCTGGGCTGGTTGGAGCTGCAGGTGGACAGTGGACAGTGGACAGTGGACAGTGGACAGT
>NW_013955232.1:12148-15690 GCF_001266775.1 Austrofundulus limnaeus
ACAACACTGTAACAGCACTGTAACAGAACTGTAACAACACTGTAACAACACTGTAACAACACTGTAACAACACTGTAACAGAACTGTAACAACACTGTAATGGAACTGTTAGTTCTGACCTTCAATTCTCTTCTTCAGTCTCTGGCAGCCTCTCTCGTAAGCTCGACGCCTCAGACGCTCGTCAGAACTTTCATCTTTGGGTTCGCGCTCATCTTTACCCTGCAGAACAGGAAGAGGACACATCCATCAAGCAGTAGGTGGCTGGGGTCAGGTGTGTAAAAACCAGGACCTCTGGACCCACCAGGTCCTGGTTCCTGCCCCAACACACCTGTTATAAATGAACGAGTCAGAAACAAAATGTTGCAGAACTCTACACTAGGCTGAGATTCACCATCTGGATTTTTTTTCATGTCATGCCTGAAACAGGCCCCGCCCCTTCAGGCCCCGCCCCTGACTCAACACACTCAAGACCAGAGACAGTCTGCACTAAAATCTGTAACAGTTTGAAATCTGTCCCAGATGTTTGTGGAGACTGAAAGTTCTGAAAGTCCTCGGACTAACTGATTAATGAGGTGAGTTCAGTCCAGGTGAGCCAGTTTTACCTCCTTGTCGAAATGTGTGGGCCACCAGGTGGTGGGGATGAGCTCCTCTAGCCCCGCCTCCTTCACCCTTAGAGGGGTCTTAATGTAGAAAAACACAACTGAGCGCAGAACATCAAACGTTTGTCAGTTAAAGAGTCAAACAGGTGAAAACTAGTCTGAATGATATTTCATTCGATTTAATCAACAGCAGCAGGATGGACCTCCTGACTCAGGTCTGGTTCCAGGTGCAGGTGGAAGGATATAAGACATTATTGAGCAGGTACTTCCTGGATTTCTCATGACGTAGGATGGCTGTGGTCAGTCTCAGGTAGTGAATCTGAAACAGATAAAAACACACCTGAAACATCTGAGGACTCGAGACCCACCTAATTAAAAACAGGAAGTGGGCGGGACCTGAAAGCCCAGGTCTGGGATGATGGGGGAGAAGCGGTACGCCCTCAGCAGGGACATCATCAGCTGCTTCAGACACTCGTTCACCTCGTGCTCCTGCAGACAGAAAGACAGGTTCTTTAACTCAAACCTGAGGCTGACCTGTGGAAAGGAGGCCTGAGGTTCTCCATCTACCTCCATCAGCAGCCAGAACAGGTCCAACAGCTGCTGGATGAGGGGGTGCTCATCCACAGAACCTCCTCCCTCCAGGATCCCCAACAGGAAGTTCATCAGGACGTCCTCCACCAGGTAAACCTTACACTGCAGAAACAAACTGTTACCTGTGGCTCACAAGGTCTGAGGAGAACCAGTGTTAATGTTCCTCTGAGGAGAACCAGTGTTAAGGTTCCTCTGAGGAGAACCAGTGTGAAAGTTTCTCTGAGGAGAACCAGTGTTAAGGTTCCTCTGAGGAGAACCAGTGTTAAGGTTCCTCTGAGGAGAACCAGTGTGAACTTTCCTCTGAGGAGAACCAGTGTGAACGTTCCTCTGAGGAGAACCAGTGTGAACGTTCCTCTGAGGAGAACCAGTGTGAATGTTCCTCTGAGGAGAACCAGTGTGAATGTTCCTCTGAGGAGAACCAGTGTGAACGTTCCTCTGAGGAGAACCAGTGTGAATGTTCCTCTGAGGAGAACAAGTGTTCAGGTTCTCCTCACACAGACCATCAGCTCATCTCACCATCAGAGGAGCAAAGTGGTTGAAGATGTGAGCGAGAGTGATGAGGACCGTTGGATCTCCATGAAGCCTCCAAACTGCACAGTCCCTGTCCAGCAGCTTGTCCTCCTGCAGACAAACACCCCCACATTTAACACACATTCAAACAGACACACACTTCACATCGTCTGCCAGGTGTGTCTCTGTCACCTGGATGTCCATAGAGGTGGACAGGACGTTCTTGATGTATCCCAGCAGTTTGTGGGCCTTGATCAGGTCTGTGGTGGGGGGGTCCTGGAGGGGCAGGTAACCCTCCACAGGGTACGTGAGTCACAGTGGGTTAAAGACAAACACTGAGGAGCTGGCTCACTGACAGGATAATTATTTCTCTTTGTTGTCAGAAACTGTAGAACATGTAAACACCTGTGCAGGTAAACAGGAAGGATATCTGAGCGGCCTGCTGCCGAAGTTAAAGGCCACCGACTCTTTGAAGGACAGGCTGATGGCAGGAAAATAGGCCACGCCAGGACCTGTCTTTATGTTGGTGAAGGCCGTACCGAGAGACTGACCGTTCCTGGACACATCACAGGTACAGGTTCAGGTTCAGGTACAGGTACAGGTACAGGTTCGGGTAACAAAGACCAAGTGTTAGCCTGTTTGTGTCAGCAGGAATCTGAGGAACTCACAGACAGAACGTGATGGTTCCCTCATCCAGATCGAGCAGACAGCTGACCACGTCTCCAGCTGCCCAAGACTGCACAGACATTATACATGAGTCAGCAAATATTACACGAGTCAGCAAATATTACACGAGTCAGCAAATATTACACAAGTCCGCAAATACTACGAGTCAGCAAATATTACAGACGAGTCAGCAAATATTACACGAGTCAGCAAATATTACACAAGTCAGCAAATATTACATGAGTCAGCAAATATTACACACGAGTCAGCAAATATTACACAACATGAGTCAGCAAATATTACACAACATGAACCATGTACATGTGAAAGTGTAACCCAGGCTCTTACACACCTGGTTTCCCACCTCACCTTTCCGTAGTTGGTGGTGGTTACGTTCCACTTCCTGACTCGGTTCCCATCGTAAGCATACGAGTCCGGAGTGTCTCCCACTCCCTCCTGGTCACAAACACAAACAGACTGTGAACAGAACAGACCCACTCTGGACTTCAGTCCTACCAAGAATCAAGGTCACAGAATGGAATAACTGGACAAAGTCGTGCATTTTTCTTTCCTGCCCTTTATTGTGAAAGGATCTTCCTGAAGACATCAGGCTGGCCTGCTCTAAGCCAAGCTAAAGACCCACCTGTACACCATGTCTTATGTGTCTTAAATTTTACATTTGTATTCTCTCTTTTTTTCAATGTTTTACTTGTTCCTTCAACTTTTTATATTGATTTTATCTTTTTGTAACTGTTCAGCACTGTTTGAAAGCACTTTCTAAATAAAATTATTATTATTGTTAAAGTGTATAATGAACTGACTCTGGTGGAAAGCTAACACACAAACCTGCAGATGAATCTCTTGAACTTATTTACCTGATGAGCTGCAGAGAGCTGTGAAGTGTCACTTCAGTTATAAACCTGAACAGTCCTGGCGTCTTTGTTTTGGACCAAACCACGGTCACAGACAGAACTCAGAACTCATCTTATGTTACTTACCTGATAAGACTTAAATTAAAACAACAACATTTATTTAACAGGTCTGAGAGTCTGTGTTCATCAGCTGACAGCCTAACCCTGACCTAAGCCTAAACTTAACCCACCTGATCAGGACTACAGGTGTGCATCCAGACTACCTGAGACACACACACACACACACACACACACACACACACAC
>NW_013955232.1:16690-17104 GCF_001266775.1 Austrofundulus limnaeus
GGATCCAGTTCCTGTACCTGTGCTGTTTCATACAGACTTTTATTGTGAAGGATCCAGTTCCTGTACCTGTGCTGTTTCATACAGACTTTTATTGTGAAGGATCCAGTTCCTGTACCTGTGCTGTCCTCAGGTGATTCTCCTTCAGACAGAAGGTTCTCCAGATGAGAGCTGAGATCCTGGAAACCCAAAGACTTCCTGCAGACAAAAAGGAAATGTGAAACATCTTAGACTGGAGTTTTTTAATCACACAACTATACACACACACTACTACACACAAACACACACTGACTTACACAGTGTGAGTTTCAGCTGCTGAGGCTGAATTTGATCTGAGCTCTGAAGTTCTTAAGTCCAGAATATGAACACACACACACACACACACACACACACACACACACACACACACACACACAC
>NW_013955233.1:0-5711 GCF_001266775.1 Austrofundulus limnaeus
ATGGATCACTTGGGTGTTACCAACATCTGGTGAAAATTTCATGTCATTAGCACCTCTAGTAATATATTTACTGAGAAAAATGGTGACGTGTTCAACACTTATTTTACCCGCTGTATATGCACAAATGAGGACATCTAGAGGAAGTCGATGAGAGTTTGGGCGTTCATGCTGTATTTTGGGGGGATTTGAGTGAAACCATCAGTCCTACAGCAACGAGACACGTTTGGTGTAAGACAGGACTGCCCAAACATTTTCCCTGAGAGGGACCAAACTAAAATCAKTCTGGGGGCCGCGGGCCAAATGAAATAATATAAGAAATGCAAATACGTCTTAAGTAAAGTTGTTTTATTTTTTATGATTAAGSTAGCCAGTGTGGATGCCCACATTCTTTTGTTTGTTTGTTTGTTTTTCAGCACATGGAGACATGGATGTGGAGAAAATGTAATATATGCTCAGGCAGCAAAGACTCATGGGACTTTTCATAATTTAAATTTTGAGTATATGTGGTCTTATAAGGTGTGCAAATCTAAATATGGACTTTAATCTAAATGTCTCTTGTAGTTACTTYTATTTTAAATTTAATCTTAACATAATTACAATCTAGTAACCAGGACAACTGCTGGTGGGCCAAATCYAATGGCTCGGCGGGCCAATTTTGGCCAACCGCGGACCCCCCTMTGGGCACTTCTGGTGTACGATTGGATGTAGAAATTGTAGAAAACYTGGTGGAAATACGAAGAGTTTATGGCCCTGTCACACTAACATTTAACTTGTGCTATCTTGTGAAAATTTTAAAGACATCTACTTTAAAGATGGAATTTAAAAAATCAACAGGAAGCCTCTTTTAGGTGTGTACCTACTGTAATTCTAACAAATTCATCAAAAATATAACTTTTATTAGTAATTTAGACAAAAAAACCTTTATAAGTTGACATAAGTTATCTAAAACGTTGTAGTGTTACATCTCTTTAGGATCAGAGTTAAGAGCCGAACTTTAGATGAGTTTCAGGTTCGCAGCCATCTGATAAAACTCTGAGGGTCTCGTCTCCCGCCGCTCTGCAGGAACCAACCCGCTGCCAGGGGAGCGCTGAGTTCCCCTCACAATGAGTCCCAGATGGGCGGAGTCTCGGCTCCAGACGTGTGTGTGTGTGTGTGTGTGTGTGTGTGTGTGTGTGTGTGTGTGTGTGTGTAGGCCTCATTAGTTTCTGTCTCTCTGGAGTTCAACAGTTCAACTCGTCAGCAAACAAAGAAACTTCTTGTTGAAGATGAAACTGAGAAACTTTAACTAATTTATCAGAAAAATCATCCTGAAAGAGCCGAATGACCGCTGAAATCAGCTGAAGAAGCTAAAACTGAGTTAAAAAGAAAAGAAGCAGAACACGAGCTAAACTGTGACAGTAGGAAAAGTCAGACTAAAAGTTAAAAGTAGCAAAAGGCTAGCAACAAGATGAGCTAAAGTATCAAACGGTTGGTAACAGAGTAGAACTAACAGAACAGTAACATTAACTAAAAGTAGCTAAAACTGCCAAAAACGTTGCTAAAAGGGATCAAAGATTAGCTAAAATGTAGCAAAAGGCTAGCAACAAGATGAGCTGAAGTATCAAACGGTTGGTAACAGAACTAACAGAAAAGTAACAAACAACTAAAAGTAGCTAAAACTGCCAAAAACTTTGCTAAAAGGGACCAAAGATTAGCTGAAATGTAGCAAAAGGCTAGCAACAAGATGAGCTAAAGTATCAAATGGTTGGTAACAGAGTAGAACTGGCTAAACAGTAACAAACATTAACTAAAAGTAACTAAAACTGGCAAAAACTTTGCTAAAATTGACCAAGGTTTAGCTAAAATGTAGCAAAAGGCTACATATAGTAGAATAAAAGTACCAGATTGGTAGCTAAAGGGTTAGCTAAAGTATCAAGAAGCTAAAGCTAAAATAAGAAAGGGTTAGCTAAAGTATCAAGAAGCTAAAGCTAAAATAAGAAAGGGTTAGCTAAAGTATCAAGAAGCTAAAGCTAAAATAAGAAAGGGTTAGCTAAAGTATCAAAGGAGTAGCAACAAACTAAAACTACCCAGAGTAACAAAATACTAATTAAAAGTAGCTAAAACTGCCAAAAACTTAGCTAAAGGTGACCAAAGATTTGCTAAAATGTAGCAAAATGTTAAAGGTTAAAGTTTAAAGGCYGTAGTAGAGAAACTAAAAGTAGCAGAACATGAGCTAAAACAGCAAAGAGTTTGTGGCTTAAGGTTAATTAAAAAAGCAAAGGCCAACAAAAAGCTAAAAGTTAAAAATGCCAGCTTAAAGTTGCAGATTGGTAGCTACATAATTAGCTAAAAGTAGCAAAATATTAGCTAACTGTTTGCTAAAAGCCAAAAACAGAGTAGCTAAAGTGGCGTCCTCTCACTGAGATGATAAAAAGTTTAATTTCTAGTTGAGATGACCAGTTCCAGTTTTTGACTTGGTTCCCAATGTCTCAGCCTCTCATCACGTAAACAGCCGAACTTTGGCTCGCAGTGATTCTGAGCGGTTCTGAGAGGCGGCGGCAGGCAGGAAGTGGGTCCAGCTGTGAGTCACATCTTCCTTCTGTAAACAGCCGAACGTTCTGATAAATGGTCAGCTTTGATTAATTTATGCCTCTCGGGGGTTTGGAGGAAAACACACACATGCACACACACACACACACACACACGGAGGCAGTGATCAATGGTTTCCATGTGTTGAGTTCTGGAGTTGGAGCTGGTGAACTTGCAGGGAAAGAGCAGATCAGCCGAAACAGGGGAAAGCTTCATTTCGGCTTTTTATCCTCCTACTAAACAACCGGCTGCAGGCAGGGCCTGACAGGACATTACTGCCCACCGCCGGTTTGCTACACTTACGTTTATGTCATGAAAAACACAGATTAAGATGGCCGCTACAATAATCAACCTCAGTCACTTTTACAGATGCAGAGGCTAACGGTAGCTGAACAATAGCTAAAGGCAGCAGAGCAGGAGTTAAAAGTGACTGAACTCTAGCCATTAGATGCACAACAGAATTTAAAAGCAACAGACAAATAGCTAAATGTAGCAAAACAGTTGCTAATAGCTAAGAAAAACAAGTTACTATGCAGTGTTATTAGCTAAAAGCAGCTAAACACTATCTAAAAACCTTAAGTGGCTAAACATTAGCTCAAAGCATTAGAATAGTAGCTAAAAGCATCAGACTAACAGCCGAAAGTAACTAAATAGTTGCTAATAGCCAAAAAAACAGAAGGTAAAAGTAAAAGAACAGCTAAAGGAGGCAGATCACTTCTTATAAGCTAAATGTAGCTGAGGACTAGCTAAAAGAACAGTTGCTAAAAGCAGAAAAAAGAAACTAAAGGTAGTAGAACAGTAGCTAAAAGAAACAGACTAATAGCTAAATGTAGCGAAAAAGTTGCTAATAGCTAAAAATAAGTTACAATGCAGTGTTATTAGCTAAAAGCAGATAAACACCATCTAAAATCCTTAAGTAGCTAAACATTAGCTAAAAGCATTAGAACTGTTGCTAAAAGCAGAAAATGAGAAATTTATATTAAGTGGAGCAGTAGCTAAAAGCAATAAAACAGAAGCTAAAAGTAGCCAAACAGCAACTAAAAGCAGCCAAATAGTGGCTAAAATCAGCTGAACAGATGTTAGAGATAAAATCCGTAAAAGAGCAGCTAAATAATCTATCTCAAATCTAATTTATCCAGTTTTCTTTCATTGACTGTTTCAAAATGACTCTTTGTTAAAGTTTTGTTAGTTTCTTTACATGAAGCAGAAATCTCCTGGTTTTCATCCTCAGGTTCTTCCGGGGCGACTACACGGTGGAGGTGGCCATCAACGACTACCTGGACATCTACTGTCCTCACTACGAGGGGGCGGAGCTAGCGGAGCGCATGGAGCACTACGTGCTGTACATGGTGAACTACGACGGCTACATGACCTGCAACCACTACAGGAACGGCTTCAAGCGCTGGGAGTGCAACCGGCCGCAGAGTCCCAGCGGACCCCTCAAGTTCTCCGAGAAGTTCCAGCTCTTCACGCCCTTCAGCCTGGGCTTCGAGTTCAGGCCGGGACACGAGTACTACTACATCTGTGAGTACTGCTACAAGTGTGAGTACTACATGTGGTAGTACAGGCTCAGGAATATTCAGACCTGGTTCTGGATCCTCTCAGTCCGATCAGATGAGAAGGGGGTCTCTGCAGTCACTAAGCAGGTGTTTCTCACTTTGTGGGTGTAGCTGGCCCAAGATCTGATTGGTCAGATTGACTTTGGGGTCTGAAGAAGCTGGAGGGCAGTTTGTGTCGGGCAGGAAACACATATATCTTTAAATATAGGGATTAATTTTAGTCATAGTTTGAGACAGGAAGGTGCTGCATGAAATTAGAAGTCAATAAAGTGTTTTTATGTTTACAATAATTTTATTTGAGTCATTGTTCTGTTGTAATCTGTACAGACAGTCAGTAAATCAGAATATTTAACTAAGTTGTCCAACAAGACAAGTCAATCTGACCAATCACAATTAGAGCCAACTCCGCCCACATTAAGACTTCCACCAGACATGATTAGGGCTAACTCCGCCCACACCAACTCCGCCAATCATGAGCAGGGGCAACTCCGCCCACACAAACTCTGCCAGTTATGGGTAGGGAAAACTCCGCCATATCAAGACCTCCAATCACGGGTATGGAAAACTTCGCCCATATCAAGACTTCTGCCAATCATGAGCAGGGGCAACTCCGCCCACACCAGCTCCACCAATCACGGGTAGGGAAAGCTCCGCCCATATCAAGACCTCCAATCATGGGTATGGAAAACTCCGCCCATATCAAGACTTCTGCCAATCACGGGTAGGGAAAACTCCGCCCACATCAAGATGTCTGCCAATCACAGGCAGGGAAAACTCCGCCCACACCAGCTCCACCAATCACGGGTAGGGAAAGCTCCGCCCATATCAAGACCTCCAATCATGGGAAGGGAAAACTCCACCCACATCAAGATGTCTGCCAATCACGGGTAAGGAAAACTCCATCAATCATGGGTAGGGAAAACTCCACCTACACACACTCCGCCAGTCAAGGTTAGAGAAAACTCCGCCCACATCAAGACATCTGCCAATCACGGACAGGGCCAACTCCGCCCACACCAACTCCGCCAATCACGGGTATGGAAAACTCCGCCCACATCAAGACCTCGAATCATGGGGAGGGAAAACTCCGCCCGCAGGACAACATGTACTGCAGACCCCCCTACTTGGATCAGATGGGGACTGTGGTTGGACTGGGTTCCAGTCAGTGTTCCTGCGGGGTCCAGAACAATCCCAGGTGTACCTGAGCCCATCCTGGTTGAAGACATGAACCTTTGACGTTTTAGTTTTTATTAAATGTACAGATTTCTGTTAAACTGAATAAAATTATTAAGGAGAATCATAAATTGATTTGATTGTAGCATCAGAAGTGAACGTTCTGAACTCCGCTGGTCTGATGACCTGAGCTGTGACCGTCTGGTCAGAGCAGCTCTGGACATGAAGCGGGACCAGGTTCTGAACCCACAGAAACCCGAGCCGCGGGCCTTTTTTTCTTTGTTTTGTTCTAACTGGACCTAATTTGTCCTCCAAGCTGGAAAACATTTCCCAAATTGTGTCTCGTTTGGACTGAAAGGCCTCCAGCAGAGACGCAGATGCAGTTTGTTTTAAATGACACTTAATGACGGC
>NW_013955233.1:6711-7700 GCF_001266775.1 Austrofundulus limnaeus
TTTCTCCTTTTCTTTTTTCTTTCTTTCTTTCTTTCTTTCATTCTCTCTTTCTTTCTTTTTTCTTTCTTTCTCTTTTTCTTTCTCTTTTTTGTTTCTCACTCTCTTTTTCTGTTTTTCTGTCTGTCTGTCTGTCTGAGTGTCCAGATGAAGCCCAACAGTTTGACTTTAACAAATGCAGCATGATGACATTTCACCACGATGCTCCACTTCATATGTTGAAACCTTTTTTCTAAATTCTTTTGGGATTAATTTGTAATGCACTCTGAGACAGAAAAAATGAAAATTATTTTTACCAAAGTCATTTTTTGTTCATGTAATTTTACTTTTACTTGGTATTTTTTCAAGTACTTTATAGAGCTCTGATAAAACCACAAAGATCCAGTCCTCTGTAAGAATAATGACACACTGGTGTAGTTAAATGAGAAAACCATCCCTGATTTTAAACAAGGAATGTATTTTATCTAAATAAACGGAGCACAGTTCTTTTTTTGAATGATTTTATTCTGCATATTTTCTTTTTACACCTGACACGTTAGCATGGTGACGCCTGACTGTTTGTTGGGTTTGATGAGTAAGTAGCTGATTTACATTTCCCTTTTCTTGTTCTGTGCAGCCCTGCCGACAGATGAAGGCCCTCCTCTGCCATGTATGAAGCTGCGTGTCACAGTGTGCTGCGAGCTCAGTGAGTACTCTCCTCCTTTCATCTCTTCATCCTTTCATCCTCTTCCTCTTTGTACAACCAAGACACTCTTCTGCCTCTCACATGTCTACTATCAGGACTGAGGGTGGAATGATGTTCAGACAACTCCTCCAGTATGTGGTGCTGTTTGTAAAGTTACACAGTCAGAAATTACCTCCAAGTTTTTTTCTTTTATTTAGTCTTTTATATGAAAAACAAGAACAGATTTATTTTTCAAAGTCAGTTTTTCACCATATGATTCATACATTTATAAATGTCATAGTTTATAAACTAAATATTTAACTTACAA
>NW_013955233.1:8700-11487 GCF_001266775.1 Austrofundulus limnaeus
CCCCAATCCTGCCTTTTTATCCTCTGTCCACTTCTTGGTTTCGCCCCGTCATTTAGCGTTTTCTTGTATTTTTTCCGCCTCTCTCTTTATTTCCTGACCCCTCTGTATAGTCTCCATCATCCTTGCTTGTTTTAATTTACATAACACTCTCTTCCTGTTACTGTGCTTCCCAAGATTTTTCTTTTTTTATTTGACCTTTACGAGAATTTGCATAGGGGACAAATTTAGGGTTGCACATCATTTTTCATGACCTTAGTCTTTGAGTAATGGTAAATACCTTCCCCTGGTCATTTGTCTGTTTCTTGCTTCTTTTTTTGTTTCGTACGGCAGAAGTTTTTACATTTATTTTTATTGAGAAAGTGAAGCATGCAGAAGAAAAGAGACTAATAAGCAACTTGTTTCTGTTTCGACTTGATCTAAATCTCTTCCTTGCTTTGTTGCAGCATCAGAGGGTTCACAACAAAAACAAGGTGAGATGTGCTTTTATAAAACCGTTTTATCCTGTTTAACAAGCTTTTACTGTCATTCTGTTTTAAATCTGCTTTAATACGTTTATTCTTGTTTTTTTAATTAAATTTAATTTAGTTTTTTGACGGTTGATGTTTTAGCGCTGCTCTTGTTCCTCATGGAAAAGTTTTCAGTCATTAGTGGAGTTGTGGAGGAAGTGTTGAACCTGCCAGGGCAGCGTTAAAACAAAATAAAGTTTTCTAAGCTCTACGCAATTATTTTAATTAAAATTTTATGAAAGACGACTGTAGTGTGGTGATTTTTGTTAATGCTTCAGCCAGGTCCGAACCTTCGAGCTGTGTTAAATATCTTAACCCTCTGTGGTACAATGTTGCCATTTGGCAACAAACCTTTTGAGTCCTTTCCACACACACAGTGCCTCCACTTTTAGGATGTAGTGCAAAAAAAGAGGGATGGCATCCTCACAGAACCAACAGCAGTGATTACATTTGTCCCATGAGAGGAAATTTTGACGTCTTTTTTTGCAGACCTTTGCAGGGAGGAGCCTCACCACTTAACTCCTCAAAAATCATGAAAAAAAGTATTTTCTTTACATTTTTTGATGGATAAAAATACAAACTCAACAATAAGTGAGTTAAGTTCACTATTCTGTGGTTTATTGCACTTTATTTGATCATTTAATAATATTAAACTGGTAAAACGTGGATGTTGCCGTATGGCAGCACTGTACAATGTGTTCAACATGTTGACAATATGCACTGATCTTCTACAATCTGATTTAATAATACATTTTGTGAGTCGTTTCCATATTGCATATGATTAAAATTAGCACTCTTTTCTTCCATTTACAAAATGAATACA
The DNA here is from genome assembly GCF_001266775.1 of Austrofundulus limnaeus. Taxonomy (NCBI): domain Eukaryota; kingdom Metazoa; phylum Chordata; class Actinopteri; order Cyprinodontiformes; family Rivulidae; genus Austrofundulus; species Austrofundulus limnaeus. The sequence goes on from NW_013955233.1 coordinate 10,030, forward strand.
ACAATATTTTATAGCTTCTTATAAAAGGAAACCATTAACTCTTAGTGCTGTTGGGACTTTTAAGACGATAATCTGAGTTGTTAAATAAAGGTTTTTACAGTGATAAACCAAATTCTCTTGTTTTTAATTATTTCCACTATGGGACAGTGTTGACATATGGCAATGTCAACAAAAAATTACTAAAAAAAGAAAAAAATTTTTTTAAAATGTCCCTTGATCATGTTTACTTAGTCTATTTTATGTAAAAAAAAAAAATCCCAAACATTTTTTTCTAACTGCCATCAATATGCGTACCGTAAAGGGTTAATACTTTTACCTTTTATTTTTTATAATGTTTTTCTTTATTTTTCTTGGTTTCAGAAACGAAGCATCTAAAGAGCATTTCCTCACCGAGGACGCCGTCTCTTCCACTCGTCCTCGTCCTCTGGCTGATCACCTGATTGGTCCGTCCTGTCACTGACCTGTGGTGACATCATCACATGTTCACCTAAACAACCTGTGCTCGGAGAAATAAACACAATCCATGCCACATTTAAGCTTTTACAAATCACTGCCTTGTTGTTGTTGTTGTTGTTGTTGTTGTTGTTGTTGTTGTTGTTGTTGTTGTTTACCAGCGTTAAAAACACTTCTTGTCCAGAGCTCAGGGACAGACACCGAGTCATCACGATGCAGAACTCGTTTTCTGCTCCAGCTGCTAAAACAACAACTGGGATCTGATAAAGAACTGTTGGGAGTTTCTACATTTGTTTCAATTTTTAAAGTTTTTTTTTTACATTTTGTTTACTTATTTTAAATGTTTGTTTGTTTTTTTAAACCTGCCTCCAGTAAAGGAAAAGTGGCCAAATTAAACCCAGAGGAGTGTGAGGAGCGGCTCAGGTTAGACGTTTTATTATTTTATTTTCAGATCAGTTGTTGAACAGATTAATCTTTAACCACCTGTCAGCATCAGTTAAATGACATTTGTAAAGTGATAAAAGGAGGAATATTGAGAAGAAACTGTGGTAAAAGGAGGAGACTGGGTTGCTGCGCCCCCTGCTGGGATTAAACTGGTTGTACTGGAGTTAGACTGGTTTGGCCCAGAAGCTGGAAACGACGGGTCGGCCCGTTGTTCTGCCTCCTGCTTCAGAACAAATCTGTGGGATTGTGGGTAAACAGAGCAGCAGCTTCACTGCAGAGGTGACAGATGTGCACACAGGCTTTGTTTTTGTTTTTGTTTTTTACCTATTTTTGTTTGTTTTATTGTACATGTGGCAAACTTGAGATGTAAAACTGTATAATTCAATCCAAACACTGTAGCAACAATGAGTCTGTGTTCCTAATTAGCAAAAATAACCAGAAAAGGTCTGGTTAGGTGTAAGCAGGAAGTCATTTATTTTCAGGAAATATAAATTTCTATTTTTGATAAGCTTTTCTAAAATACATTTTGTAAAATTAATTGATTTGTTTATTAAATTTCAC
>NW_013955234.1:0-391 GCF_001266775.1 Austrofundulus limnaeus
CTTGAGAGACCGCCTTAATGATTTTGCTGGCACGCTTTTAACCAGCACAAAAGATCCTTGCAACTGCAGTGCATCCGGCATTTTCTTCTACCCCTTCAACATGATTGAGGACACTGTGCTAAAGTATTGCTAGGTAAGTACTTGACTTTATTATTTTGTCATGCACACACAAATGTATTTCAGTTATGATAACAATATGTTATGGTCTGACATGCCTAGTGTAACTATACGTTACGGTCTGACATGCCTAGTTGTGTTTTTGTCTAAGTAGTGGTGTTAGCTACCTAGCTTGACTGTTAGCATCTTCACCGTAACATAATGGGAACAATGAAGAAAGCAGGATTGTGTGAATGAGATAAAATAAGCAACTGTATTTTATGTGTGATATGTT
>NW_013955234.1:1391-1840 GCF_001266775.1 Austrofundulus limnaeus
CCTCCAGCCTAACCCCACCCACCCACCATCGCCTCTCACGCTGGCCCACCCACGTGCACCTGCTCCGGGCACAGAGTACGGACCTCCAGCCTCCTCGCCCACCCACCCTCACCTCTCACGCTGGCCCACCCACGTGCACCTGCTCCGGGCACCGAGTACAAACCTTCTCCGGACTACACACCAATCCCCACTCACCTTGGCCCGGCTCCAGCGGCGATCGTCTCACCAACGATGCTAGGATCAGGCAGGGGTGCAGCCTCCACCTCACCGGGTCGGTTCTGACACGACCCGGGAAGAATGAAGGCTTAGTCCCGGCCCTGATCGGCTCTCCACACCAAGATGGGCATCTCCGGCTGGCTCCGTGCTCCTGGACACCTCCAGGACCCAGCGCACCTCTCGAACCTGCGTACCCACACTTAAGCACCCCTCCCTGGTTACAGACCCTACCC
>NW_013955234.1:1875-2090 GCF_001266775.1 Austrofundulus limnaeus
TTTAACTGGTTCTCCTTTTTTAAAACCACCAGACTGTAACTGGTTCTCCCTTATTTTAAGTAACTAGACTTTAATTTGTTCTCACTTATTTAAAACCACCAGACTTTAACTGGTTCTCCCTTTTTAAAACCACCAGACTTTAACTGGTTCTCCCTTATTTATAACCACCAGACTTTAACTGGTTCTCACTAATTCAAAACCACCAGACATTAACT
>NW_013955234.1:6248-7346 GCF_001266775.1 Austrofundulus limnaeus
AGTCTAGTAGGTTCTTCACAATTCACAATGTTGAAATGTGGGTAATTTCACCACATGTGCTGATTTTACCCACATTTCAACATTGTGAATTGTGAAGAACCTACTAGACTTTTCTAGGTCCAATTCACCATCTGAAGGTCACAGGTGCACAAATGACCCAGGACTGGAAAGTGGAGATCCTGCCCGTCATTTCGGTGCAAAGCTCACGTCTCTGTGACCTTCTGGAGGGAAAATATAGCCAGTATTATATATTCCATTCCGGCAAAATTGCATAAATCTACAAAATTACACTGTAGTTTTTCTGCTCCTGTTTCTCCTCTGAAGGTCACAGGACTGGAAAGTGGAGATCCTGCCTGTCATTTCGGTGCAAAGCTCACACCTCTGTGACCTTCTGGAGGGAAAATATAGCTAGTATTACATAGTCCTAACCCTAAAGTCCATTCCAGCAAAATTACATAAATCTACAAATTACACTGTATTCTGTATGTAAGCTCTGACCTCAGCACATGACACACCTGTGTAAAGCTGAGAGTCTGTGCTTTAATTGCATGTAAAGCTCATGTTTCTGTGAGCTTCTGCTAACAAAATATAGCCTGCCGAATACATGCTTGTGACACAGTATAATATGTAGGAAAATATACTAAAATAATTCAGTCCATTCCAAACAATTTAATACAAATTTTAAAAAAGAATAAAAAAATTGCATTTTTACAGTTCAAACATCATACATCAGGGTTCCACAGACTCTCTGAACTCCTGTGAGAGAGCAGTAGGTAAAAACTATTTCATTATTACAGCTTGTTATTGAACAGACCATCAGTCTACATAGACACAGTCAAAAATTACCATTGCTGACTGTTTTTAAAGTCATCAAGGCAGGAATTTATAATAGTTTCCTTTGTTGCTTTGTATAAATCTGTGCTAGAAAAAAAAAATTCATGCTTGTCTCAAATATGCTTGTCCCAAAGATTAAACCATGCACATATACTTGCTTTATAATCTGCTGATCCAGAGCCACGTGGCGTGGCAATGTTACATTTCTGTTTGACCTGTCCCTTATGGAGACTGCTGGCCTCTTTGTGGCCAGCAGTGCCAACT
>NW_013955234.1:7909-8701 GCF_001266775.1 Austrofundulus limnaeus
AAATAACAGGTAGCAGAGAGAAGAAAAAATCTTATAATATATGCCCCTCTTTCCAAAGAACAAGTTCTTATAACAAAAAATCCTGCATTTTCCTACTTTGTTGAGGTTTTCTATAGTGAAAATCAGTTAAGCAAAAGCCTTACCCCTTTTGTTGACCCCAAATCAGAAGCTGGATGGGTGGATGGATGAGGTGCAGATGGAGGTGCAGGAATGAGATGTTTGAGTGGCATTCCATTGGAAGGTCTGGGCATCTGGCTTCCTGGCTCACCAACCCCTCCTGTGGTGATAAAAAGATTCAATAAGTAAACATGCAGGATATATATTCAATTCAGTTTATTCATTTCAATAAAACAAAGCAAATAATGTTATATACAATACACAATAAAAATAAAAAAATAAAAACGTTTATCAAAATCAAAAATAAAATGAAATGAAAGGTAGCAGAGAGAAGAAAAAAATCTCAGATTATCTGCCCCTTTTCTCCAAGAACAAGTTCATTAAAACAAAACAAAATCTAGTGAAATGATATGAATTAATAATAAAAAAGATAGTTGCGGAATGATGTTGCAGACGTCCAGCCCCTTTTGTTGATGCAACAGGAAACGCTGATGGAGATGACGATGACTTCTAAAAAGATGATGACAGAAAGGAACAGTCAACACAAGTCTTGTAATTTCTTGGCTCACTTGCTTTGAACATTAAACAAAATAAGAAATACACCCCACACACACACACACACACACACACACACACACACACACACACACACACACACACACACACACACACACA
>NW_013955234.1:9701-10618 GCF_001266775.1 Austrofundulus limnaeus
AATATTTTAAATTAGTGGTCATTGTTAAAAAAATTTGGCTTAGTATTGACCATCTGTGAACAATAAAATTATGTTACCTTGAGTCAGCTTGAACGGAATCCAGAATTAATCGTGCCGTCAAAATGTTTGTGGGTGTTTTCATCCGGTAGTGCTTTTCAGCTCTTGCGTTGGAATGGGTCAGGTAGTCAGCCACCAGTGCTTTATCCACGTCCACTCTTGTCTTCATTGCTGTTTCAGTTAACCTGCGAGCTTCCTGGCTGCTCACTGGTTTGATGCCGTATCTGAANCAGCCTTGGGAAGTTACTGTGCACTTAAGAAGTGCAGTACTTTTTCAAATGTATTTCAGTACAGGACGGACATAGAGGTCTGTACTTTGGTACACACAAACTAGAAACATTACTTGAAGTACCCTGGAAGGTTCATATTTGTATGTACTTCATAAAGTACTTTAAAGTGAGGATGGGTTTTAAATATAGGTCAATTTTGACGATCACTTTCGGTTTTTAAGCGTTTACATGAATACTAATACTGTGTAATATTTTTTTACTAGGATCTAGCTACTTCCATGAAGCAGGGAGGCCTTTAAGTTCTTGTATTTTTTTCATATTTAAGTGTTATTATTGTCATTACTAGTCACATCCAGAAAAAAACAGGCAAAGAACTGCATTATAATCAAGCCCACACTGCCTTTGAAGGTGCCAACTAGAAAAACAAACCAGTTCTGGAAAGCTGACAGTCTGCACTAAAATGTAATGACAAATATTTTGTGATCTAACATTCCAACAGGAATCTTCCCCAGAATGGGAAATGTGGTGGCCACACATATGTGGCAGTTCCCAGCCTTGGGAAGTTACTGTGCACTTAAGAAGTGCAGTACTTTTTCAAATGTATTTCAGTACAGGACGGACATAGAGGTC
>NW_013955234.1:11751-12415 GCF_001266775.1 Austrofundulus limnaeus
CTAAAATGTACACCGTACACCAGACTTTAACTGGTTCTCACTTATTTAAAACCACCAGACTTTAACTGGTTCTCACTTATTTAAAACCACCAGACTTTAACTGGTTCTCACTTATTTAAAACCACCAGACTTTAACTGGTTTTCCCGTTTTTAAAACCACAAGACTTTAACTGGTTCTCACTTATTTAAAACCACCAGACTTTAACTGGTTCTCACTTATTTAAAACCACCAGACTTTAACTGGTTCTCACTTATTTAAAACCACCAGACTTTAACTGGTTCTCACTTATTTAAAACCACCAGACTTTAACTGGTTCTCCCATTTTTAAAACCACCAGACTTTAACTGGTTCTCACTTACTTAAAACCACCAGACTTTAACTGGTTCTCCCTTTTTAAAACCACCAGACTTTAACTGGTTCTCAGTTACTTAATACTACCAGACTTAAATTCTGGTGGTATTAAATAAGTGAGAACCAGTTAAAGTCTGGTAGTATTAAGTAAATGAGAACCAGTTAAAGTCTGGTGGTTTTAAAAAGGGAGAACCAGTTAAAGTCTGGTGGTTTTAAGTAAGTGAGAACCAGCTAAAGTCTTGTGGTTTTAAAATGGGAGAACCAGTTAAATTCTGGTGGTATTAAATAAGTGAGAACCAGTTAAAGTCTGGT
>NW_013955234.1:13415-13945 GCF_001266775.1 Austrofundulus limnaeus
AAAAGGAGAAAAACTTCAATAAAAAGACAATGATTTTAAAAAAAATACAATTAATCCAGCACACTTGGTGAGAAAATAAAGCTCAAATATGAAACAGATCAGATGAGAAACAGATCTTGATTTTAAAAAAAAATACCAGAATGATGTATAACAGAAATATTTGAAAAGCTGTGTATTTGTTTGTTTAAAAAGGTTCTGATCTTGTCCATCTCTGCTGGATATTTATTCTTATTCTTTGTTTGTTTTTTTACCAAGTCTGGGAAGTTATACATTTGTGCAGAACCCTCCTTAACCATTGTGGGGAGTTTTCCTATTTGCATGTTAGATCACAACATGCTTCTAATCCATCTTGCCTCCAGTGTTATGTAAACAAGCCCATTCCATTTGAAAGAAGTACCCTAAGGTCACTACACAGCAACAAGTTGGTCTCCATGGAGCCCAGAGGAATGTAACACCTGTAAATGACCTGATGCATCTCAGTAATCCAGGTAGAAAACAATAATATAACATTATTTTTATAACAAATATAA
>NW_013955234.1:14945-16665 GCF_001266775.1 Austrofundulus limnaeus
ACATTTGAAGACTGGACTCCTCTGGAAAGACTTTTCCAATCACTGTCAAAAAGTCCTTCTTTGCCAACTTCAGGACAGCCAAAGTGTCAGGTGTTGTGATTTCAGCCGTTGTTGTCAGTATTTCGTGTCTAAAACAAAAAACAGTCAGCTCAAATTATTATATTTTAAGTCTATGCCCTTCCATATTTGATGGTCAGTGTTAAAATTACCTCTTTCTTGTAATTTCCTTGCTGACTTGCTTGGAAGATTTTGTTTGCTGTAGCTTCAGGAATTCCAGAAAGTCAACACAGTGGGCATGAAGCACGGGGTCCTCCTGTTTCAAGTCTGCGTCGTACGTATGAAAGTACAGGAACCTGAAAAAGGAAAACATATGCTGTAGAAAAACAATACACACACACACACAGTGATGCTGTCCTGTACTCAAATACAAAAACTACACTCACCGTCTGAGACTTTTCAGGTAATTGACCTGAGTTCGTTTCTTCAGTTTGGCCTCCTGCAGATCTCTCAAATACTGTTTGGTTTTGTCTCTTGGTTGCATCACAAATCGTAGTGAAGGACCACTTGGGTCCATGTAATGCAAATATCTTGCAACATTGTCCACCTGAAAAGAAATTAAATTTTAATACCAATTCACCAATTATGAAAAAAGTGTAAACACAGATGAATAAACCACCGGGGGAGCTTACATCTTGTCTGTAATTGTCAAGTCCTTTATCTTTGTGCAGAAATGTGGCATATTCCTTCAGCAATTTATGATCCCTTGAGTGCTTCTGGTATAGGCCTTTCTGCATCATCAGCTGTCGGTTCTCTGTCTGCCATCCTTGTTGTGTTTCACTGCAGTGTAGAATGAGAATATTAGAACTAAGTACTTTTATTTTTTAAGTTTTATAAAGCAAATACAAATGAGATGGATTCTTACCATTGAAATGTCTCTCCACTGCTGACGCTCTCCACCTCGTCAGGCTCATCAGTCATTTCAACATCAGCAGCAGTCGGAGGTGGCTGTACGGTTTGAGGAATGACGGAAGAACTTTCAAAGTTTGATGGGATGTCTGTTACCACCATATGGCGCCTTTCAAGTTCTTTAATCAACCTTAACATTAAAAGAAAATAGTATTAAAGACAATAGGGATCATTATTATTACCATTATTAAAATTCATAGGGATCATAAAACCACTGCCCTACCTCCTCATTGTGCTTGGATCGTCAGAAATGCCCCTTATGACGTCAAAGGAAAACATGCGCCCTGACTGTAGAATCTCATGAGCATCTTCCTTAGCCTTCTTCACAACACTCATGACTTCATCGTCAGAGGCTTTTTTCATGCACGCTCTTCGTAAATGTTTGGGGAGCATAGCATGTGTCTTCTTGCACACAGGGCAGAGCAGGTAATGTCTGTTGGCATCACTAAAAACAATAGAATATTTAATTAGTAAACAATAAGCTGTGTCAGGATTACCACTGTAAATTCAATAAAACATCTCTATACATTAAAACTTCAAAACTTACTATGGAGCCATTTTATTTAGACAGATTTAGTCGTCCACAATAAGTCCTCAGCAAGTCTATTGACCTGAAATGAAAAAACAGAAATTAAATGAAACACCTCAGCAGAAATTATAAAGGCTATTGTTCGAAATTATAAGGCTCACACCAAATCACTGCTACAGAGGAGTCAGGCCAGACTTTGTCCATCAGAAAGTACATATTTTTAGC
>NW_013955234.1:17665-17903 GCF_001266775.1 Austrofundulus limnaeus
AACACAGTCTCTCTGAAGCTCTGCAAACAATATAGTGCATTTTAGGCAAACATGGCAGTATAGTAGAGCTTCTATTGACAAGAAGGTTTGGTTCCTCCTGGGCTTGTCTGATCTCATTTTAACATGAAAAATCTCACCTACACACTGATGAAAGAATCATGTTTCTGGGTGGAGCTGTTTCAGCAAATATGTGTTCAAAATTAAGAAATGACAGCAGTTTACACAGCAGTTTACACAG
>NW_013955234.1:18463-18949 GCF_001266775.1 Austrofundulus limnaeus
TCATTGTACATTGTACAGAAAATTATTTGTTTTGTTTTATTGAAATGAATACTGACTACAACGGCTGAAATTACAACACCTGACACTTTGGCTGTACTGAAGTTGGCAATTCTGGACTTTATGAGAGTCATTGGAACATTGTCCACAAATTAACAGTTTTTATCCTCTCTTTGCAGGCATCACATCTTTTAATGTACTTTTTTGTACCAGATTTTACCTGGTTCTTACTTATTTAAAACCACCAGACTTTAACTGTTTCTCACTTATTTAAACCCCCCAGACTTTACCTGGATCTCACTTATTTTAAGCAACTAGACTTTAATTTGTTCTTACTTACTTAAAACCGCCAGACTTTAACTGGTTCTCACTTATTTAAAACCACCAGACTTTAACTGTTTCTCACTTATTTAAACCCCCCAGACTTTACCTGGATCTCACTTATTTTAAGCAACTAGACTTTAATTTGTTCTTACTTACTTAAAACCG
>NW_013955234.1:21350-22336 GCF_001266775.1 Austrofundulus limnaeus
CATTGTATAGGCAATTATTTGTTTTGTTTTAATGAACTTGTTCTTGGAGAAAAGGGGCAGATATTCTGAGATTTTTTCTTCTCTCTGCTACCTTTCATTTCATTTTATTTGTGATTTTGACATTGTTTTTCATTCTAATTTGTATATTTTTATTTTTACTGTGCATTGTATAGGCAATTATTTGTTTTGTTTTAATGAACTTGTTCTTGGAGAAAAGGGGCAGATATTCTGAGATTTTTTCTTTTCTCTGCTACCTTTCATTTCATTTTATTTGTGATTTTGATATGGTTTTTCATTTTTATTTTTCAATTTTTCCTTTTATTGTACATTTTATTGAAAATGAATTGTTTTGTTTTAATGAACTTGTTCTTGTGATTCAATGCAGTCTGCTGGCTTCTTCTTTCGATTGAAATTTGCTACAATAAAAACATTTATTTAATTTTAAATTTGCCTAATGCTCCTTTATTTCTCACAATGTGTAGGTTATGTAAACCATTCAAAAGGTTAACACTATAAATTCACAGAAATTGTCAAATGCAAAGGTCTCAAAATGACAGAAACAGCTTAAACCAAAGATGAAAGAGTTATATTATGTTATATTATATTTGTTATATAAATAATGTTATATTATTTTTTTCTACCTGGATTACTGAGATGCATCAGGACATTTACAGGTGTTAGTATCCTTAGGTACTCTATTTGACCTATTAACACCTCATGCAGTCTTCCCTCAGTGGAAAGTACACAGTCACTGGTGAAATGTAGGTAACTTCATCAAATATGAGTTTTAGCCACATTTCATCATTGTGTTTGAGACAAAAATATAACAATTTCAAATTCTACATTTGGCTATGAAGTGCTTGTACCTATGAAACCTTCAGTACACTTAGATTACTTCAGTATGAAAATACACTTACAGTCATTGATTTGGCTACACCCACTCGTTGTGCATGTTTTAAAATGATAATTGCCTGAAGGTAATAAAC
>NW_013955234.1:23336-23976 GCF_001266775.1 Austrofundulus limnaeus
TTACCATGTATGATGACAAAGGATAAAAGTCTACTAAGTCATTAATGTGAAGACACAAGAAGGCTGAATACAGGTGGTGTTCAACATGATAGTTAGTTTTGTATACATCCAGCACAAAATAGACATTTGTGTCATTCTGAATAAAAATTATAATAAGTTCTCCAAACGCTATGTACTGATCATTTTTTGACACCAAGAAATGTCCTTTTTGATAAGATGTTCCTTTATATTGAATTTCTGTAGAAACACTTGTGTTGTTTTCTGTAAAACCAAACCCTGTTACTGCATCTTTGATAGCGTCACTATAGAGGCTGGGGTGAAAAATACAACTGTCCTTAACTTGCAATAAGAGCATACTGTTGCTTTGTCCAGCTGAAATGTAAGCCTGTAGCATTTGATGTCTTTCTGACAGTGTTAAGCAGATGTTTTTAAAGTTTTTCAGATGTCTGGCACATCTCTTGAAATAACCATGTTTACTTTCGAAATGCATTGTCCACAACCTTATCAGTGGACCAAATTTCAAAATCAGTGCCGGATAGTGCCGCAAGAAATGATGTTTTGGTTTTAGGGGAGTCTCTGGAAATAAATGTTTCCTTGATTCTAAATATTCCTGTAAGATAATGTCAAGATAGGCTACTTG
>NW_013955234.1:24976-25326 GCF_001266775.1 Austrofundulus limnaeus
TTGGAAGCTGCATGATTGTTTGCTTTTTGGGAGAGAGTCGGCTGCTTGGCGTGAGAGGAATGTGTGTGCTTGAAGGTTCGTGTGCTGCTGGTGGAGACGGAGCGGAGAGACTGTTGTTTTTGCTTGTCGGCGTCTGGTTCAGACTGGAAACAGATGTTCCTGTGAAAAACACGCACACACATTTGATTAAGTGACAGAATAAGTTGAAAGTAAAAGGAACTGGTGATTTTGGTAAATTGAGTAGAATCTTCAAAAAGTGATTTACCTGATTTGTTGATGAGAAGGCTGTTGGAGAGACTGTGGAATTGGGGAAAACGCCTTTTGGCAGGAAGCCAGAAATGCCATTGTGG
>NW_013955235.1:0-2499 GCF_001266775.1 Austrofundulus limnaeus
ATGTTGTATAGAAACATTACAATAAAAATACTTTATTTAAGAAGTTATAATTGTACATGTAAAAACATATGTATCAATTATATGGCACACTATTATTTTATTATGTAAAAGTATTATAAAGACACATGATGTCTGGGAAAGAATTAGACACAAATGGGTTCATATTACCTACTAATACTTATCACCTTTCCGACTTCACTTCCTATAGTTGCATCAACATTTCCACTTTCCTCATTCTTTTCAAATATTCATTAGTGATTCAGTCTTTTTTTTTTATCAATCTTGTTAAAGCATATTTCTGTTTAATTTTTCAATATGTAAAAAAACACAAAGAAGTCTTTGTTTCTAGATAAATAACGGTTGGAGACATCAGGATCACCATGTTGGAGTGATGGATGTGGAACATTGATCACATGTGGGAGAACTGAGTTCAAATCCTGAGTGTTTTTTTACACTTTATTATCAGTAGCATAATGCTATGATTACTGAAATACAATACAGATAATTACTAAACTTAATGTTAGTGTCTGCTGGTATGGAGTGTGGCTCATAATGTCTGTCATCCTGAACTAAAGTTCATATAAATTCATTTACTAGAGCGAACAAACAAGACACACATTTATATTTCATTTCAACACATCCAAGGTTTGTTTAGTTGCTGCTGTTTTTCTTTCACCACTAGATGGTGGGAAATGTTTTTCCAAGTTTTCTTGGAGTTGTGGTATTTTAGTCATGTGATTGATTGTTTTCCTCTGTTGTTTGAGGTCAGTTGATAGAAAACTGATGGGTGCAGGCTGGAGTCACAGACCAACGAGTCAYGTGGATCTGTTTAGTCCCTCAGCTACCTGGACCTGATGACATGTGACACCTGCTGCTGTTGTTGTTCACACATCTGTGATGCATTCTTCTGAGGCTTTAAGCAAGACTGAAACTCAGATGATTTCATGACTGCAGCTCTATATTAGCTCAGTAATTCACGTCACCACAGATTAGGTTAAATACCTTCTTGGTAAAAGTTCCAGTTTTTTTATTTGTCCTGTTTTCCTCAGTTTTCAGTTTGGTTCTCTCTGCTCCAAATACATTTTGAACCAGAGTATCTCTTCTGTTGTTGGACACAACTTTGGCTGAATGTTATTTTCTGAGCTCATGTTGTAGTCTATTGTTCTTATCAATGAGCTAAAATCAACAGAAAGTGTCCACAGGGAGGATTTTCTAACAAACCAACACTCTATTGCAGACCGGAGTAAATATTATTTATTAATATAATAAATCCACTGACAAACACAGGGAGTCACACTGTACCGCCCTATGACTGTAAATAAGTACAAAACTGAGAATGAATCACTAAAACCATTTTAAATTACACTCAAAATGTTTAAAATAATTGGAAAACAAAATGATGCATGACAAGCTAAGTAAATAAACAATTGATATAGTTTATTTATAGAGGAACTGTTGTGTGTGGTGGTCTTATGGAGCGACCTCACCTGCTGTTTCTCATCAGTAAAGCGTGTTATTAGTGAAATAAATAACGTCTCTTTTGTCAGTCACCCTCTCATCATCACTGTTCACACATCTGTGATGCTGAAAACACACCGGCTACTTTTCTACCTTCATTTTATAACAACGTGAAGAAGCAGGGAGAACCAGGTTTTACACTAGGACCACCACATGAGGTCATTTTGACCCCCACATAACCTCAAATTAATTCACCTCACAAGTTTACAACTAGGATAACATTTTACTTAATTAGCTAAACCATTAAAACTAAAACACTAATCACTTTTAATTGAATAGACAGAGTTTATTAATGCATCAAGCTTTTACCTGTATCAAATCATCGTCAAACAACAATTAACACTTAATTAATGAAAGATTTTCATTTATTATATCCTATATCTGCTCCCCACCGCAAGAATAAACTCAAAGAATAATTACAAAAACAAAAATAACAAAAAACATCAAATCTTTCTCAAACAGTTCATATAGATACACATTATACTGTTTCATATTTGTTTAACAAACCAACTTTGATCTTTCTCTTAAACAAACATTGATCTGACATTTTTAACATCACTCTCCAGATTATTCCATAATCTTATTCCTTGGATTGAAGTAGATATTTCCTTCAAACTGGTTCTAAATTTAGGTTTCACAAACATCTCTCTCTTTTAATTAATTTAATTGGATGTTTAAAGGTTATGTTTTTGTGAGCCTTATACATAACAGATAAAATCCTATAATCAACCAAACCATGGATCTTCAATAACTTCAGTTGATAAATAATATATTTAACGGTGACTGTGATGTATAGTGATAATTCTTACAGCTCTTTTCTGTAAAACAAAAATAGGATTTGTAATTGTTTCCACATGCTTTACCCCAAACATCAATACAACAGATTAAATGTGGAACAATTATTGTATTATACAACATGTACAGAGCTTTATCACTGAATAACTTCCTTCTTTTTTTTTACAATACTGCAATAGATTTAGG
>NW_013955235.1:3499-6391 GCF_001266775.1 Austrofundulus limnaeus
ACACACACACACACACACACACACACACACACACACACACGCACGCACGCACGCACGTACACACACACACAGTGCACTTTTGCATTTTCAAACTTTTACACACTTTAAAACTTTCAACTCCCAAGTTGTTCCAACAGTTGATCATTTAAGACACAACATATTTCAATGTGGAACTTGTGATTCCACTTTAAAACGTTAAATAATCACTTTCTGGAATCACACAGTCAGTTATTTTGTGAATCAGTAACTTCAGAATATAAAATGATTATGAAATCTTACAACATTTTAACACAAGTTTTGATCATTTGCATCAAACAATCAATCAACATCAAAGTTCAAACTGCACATCTCATATTCAGCCAACATGAAGAGAGCTATTAGCTTATTTCAATTTAAAGTGTCTTTTGGGCTGAAGTGGAGGGAGAGTTCAAATGACTCAAAGCAGATGAATCAAGTTAAAGTGAGAGTTTAGTTAGGCTACTGTCAATAAATTAAACTCTACATTTTGACACAAAAAAGGTCAAAATAAATGTGATCATAAGTAAGTCTGGTTTAAATAAGAAATAAACAGAACACTAACTAACCAAAGGCTAGTTAAAATTTAAATAAATCAAAAGACTGGTTAAAAGCTAAAATAAGCAAAATAGCTGAACCTGTTACATTTAGCTTTCAGCTATTGTTTTGCACATTTACAGGGCTCTCAAGTTTTGATCTGAGCTTGGCGTGAGATTTCGAGCCGCTGAACACTGTTGCTAAATCCTCAGTAAGATAAGTAGCTTTTGGCCTTTCCTAAAAGCTGTTAAATAATGTCTCGTCCAATTTGCATATTTAGATTTGTGCCAACAATTGTGATCAGCGCTGTATGGTATTTAATGTAGGAGAAAACAGTGTGTAAAATCACTCTGGTGTGTAATTCTGCTCCTGCCCCATCCACCTGTGCCTCGTCTGTCTTTACTGAGCCTCTTTAACTGTCTTGCATTTTTGTCTTTCACCTGGTGATGGTGACATGAAGCTTCATGATGCACTGAAGCTTTCATCCAACTGGTCCACACATGAGCCGAGGCATCATCATGCTTCATTTGCTCTACTGCGCCTTYATGTGGACAATAGATGTAAACCAGATTATAATGAAAGGACTGCTGAATAAAAGGAAAATGATAATGTTTGTGATGAGCATAAAAAAGTCTAAATTTGATTTGAACATGTTGTGAATCTGTCTTTATGATAGAATGACTGATTCAACAGGGAAAGAGCATGGAAACAAATGGGAGAATGTGTGCTTGTGTAATTTTGAGACAATATTTATGATATTGGGGAGTCCAGGAGATTTTTTAAAATTCCATCTTCAGCTTAGACATCTGAAGTGTTGGACAAACTTTTCATAAGTTGTCAAAAACATTAGTGTGACAGGGTCTGACCTTGTTGAGACAATGTTAGGATCAAGTTATTCAGATAACAGTATTAATCTCATAAATTAACCAGATCACTGAAATTATTCCCAACTCCATTAAGTGAGGGGCCTAGAGAACAGATTTTTAAAGATAATTTTCAGTTTTATAATAAATATTATTTTGAAGGTGTTCAATCTASTGTATTAATGTGTACACAACTTCTGTAGGAGAAACATTTGACTCAGTCTTAAACAGCACAAAATTTTCAACACAGATAATATTGGTTTAAAAAGACTTTATTTCCAATGTTCAGAACCTGTTCACAATTTCAGACCAGAACTGTTTTACACTTTATAAACTGTAGTAAAATGCTATGATTTATGAAATTCAATACAGATAATTACTAAACTTAATGTTAGTGTCTGCTGGTATGGAGTGTGGCTCATAATGTCTGTCATCCTGAAATAAAGTTCATATAAATTCATTTACTAGACTGAACAAAGACACACATGTCTCATTCACATAAGTATCTCATACATGCGAAAAGAGACATACACATCACTGATTCTCCGCAGCAACACCTACCTTATTTTATTTAAAAATACTATTTACTTTAACACTAGTTTCAATATCATTAGCAATCAACAATCACTGACAATGACTTTGACTGGGTGTTATTCTGATAATGGGTGCGGTTTAATTTTATTCTCACATGCACAAGGATGGGCACAATAAGGTTTGTCACATGGAATGTGAACGGAGCTGGAACCCAACATAAAATGTTCACCAAAAATTCACAAATCTCCTCCAACTGTGGATGATCTTAAATCTCCTGAGTTCTCTAATGTATTTTCAGCCTGCTATTATACAAGACAAAGGGGAGTAGCAATATTAATACATAATAATATTAATTTTAAGGTATTAGACACAATTATAGACCCGGAGGTAGATACATAATATTAAAATGATCTATACTTAACCAAAATTACTGTATAGCTAGCCTATATGGCCCAAATGTTGATGATGCCTCATTCTTTCAAGGTTCCTTTTCTGCACTATCAAATCACCTGGATTGCTCACTGTTACTTGGAGGTGACCTCAACTTTGGTATAAATGACATCAGCAGCTCATTGCTGACTAAAATATCAGACAGTGAAATCCACCCCATATCTGTCAGTGATCATGCACCGGTTTCTTTAAACTTAGTTAATAAGAAGGAGAGTACAACAAATATAAACTGGAGATTTAATACATCATTGCTCAAGGACTTGTTTGGTTTGATCTATTTTGGTTAACTTAGACTTATTTAGTCTATTTTTGGTTAACTTTGATTGATTCAGTTTATTTGGGTTATTTAGATTATTTTAGTTTACTTTGGTATATTTATTATGGTTTGGTTTGCTTAACTTTATTTATGTTTCAACAAGATCCATTTTCTTCAGTGGTCTTTTTACTTTTATTATTTAAACAAATAAAAATATTTAAACACTGTCCTTGTGTC
>NW_013955235.1:7391-10180 GCF_001266775.1 Austrofundulus limnaeus
GCCTCTGTCTCTTTAAGAACCACCTTCCACTTCCGTTTTGCCCATTTCGGTGCGGGGTGCTATGATGCAGTTTACTTGGCATCTGAAAATACATTTCCTCAAAGGTATTTTGAATCTTAAAAGATCTTCACTGAGTGAGAGCTCAGCAGACAGTTTAAGTTTCACTTTCACCTGAGAGCCCGCAGAAGCCATGGGGGTGGGGGGCGCTCTGCCATGAGGAAGTTTGACTTAAAGACACGTCCCAGGGGCATTTCTGGTCCCCACCTGTCGTTTTGCTCCTCAGCATGGCTGCCTAAAAACACTGCAGGATTTCTCAAACATGCATGAATGTGGGCATGTTTTTTATGAGAGTATAACATTATAACATGATATAAAACTCAAAAACAATTGATTTTACATGATATTGTCCCTTTAAGATTACTAAACCTAAATTGAGGATTCAAGATGCCTATAAACGATTACTGTGTCTAAGCTGAGAGAACCTTTGCCACACACATTTTTTTAAACGTTCAAAATTGAAACGTCAACATTACTACAGCTCTTGAGGAATATGTGAATCCCTGTGAACGTTTTGAGACGTTTTGAAGACTTCTTCGCAAATGCCCTTTACAAATCAGTCTTCGACAGTCGCAGCACTGCCAGATACAGGCTGTACTCAGAAGACTGGAAGATGTAAGTGCGTCTCACACAACAAAAGAAAGCTTTGGTGGTCAGATCTGAGGAAGGACGAAATAAAAATAAAGTTGTTTGAACACAGAAATGCCAAAGAAAGAGGAGCACCGTGCTCACAGTCATGCAGAGTGACAGAAGTGTAAATGTACTGAGCAGCTTCATCACAAGTAAACAACATCAGGAGATAAAAGGACTCAAATAAGATTCAGGAGAAAAATGATCAGATTGTCTGTCCAGAAGTTCAGCCTTGGCCAGAACTAGACTTGCTGTGTGCTACTATTGTTTGTCACTTGATCATTGCAGCAGTCATAGCTAAAGTAAGACTTTATGCCTGTAAAGTGTAATGAATGCAACAGCTGAGTCACAGCTATGTAAAGTAGATAATAAATCTGTCAAAGAAAATCACTTACATTCAATATTCTAAAGTAAAGCAATAATTATCTCTACAGGTGGAAAACGTTTATGTAACTTTGTGAATAGATGCATACCTCGGACACTATATGTTGCACACAACCCAAAAAAGGCCAGCTTGTAAAAGTGAAAAATGGGCTGTTAGATAAAAACCAGTATGAATATCACCAGCAGGGATAAAAATACACACTCCTGTCTTTTGAACATCCTCACCGTCTCCCAAGCTGAATAAAAAAACACCTTAGAGAATATTATTTTTGATCAGGCTCACGTAATGTAACTGTATCGTTAACTATGCTGTTTCTCTGTTGCATTACAACAACTGCATGGAACCGTTCTTAAGTCGCTTCAAGCAAAAAGGCAGAAAAAATGAAAAGTTCTGTGTCAACTGTGACAATATTATGTACCATTATCATAAACAATGCATCAATTTAAAGCTAGAGGGAGAAATATTTTTACGTAAATAGCAACAGTCTGAAACATGTATGCAGCGCTAGTAGCCTTACTAAACAAAAAAAAGACAAAAGAGTTAAACATTAACCAACCTGGCTGGGTGTCTGGACAAATTTAGCCTGTTTGACTAACTGTTGGTCTTCAGTGCTTGTGTTAATGTGAGAGAGAGTAAAAACAGATACAGTAGGAGTCCATTGACAAGAGAAAAGATGAACACCACACCACAACAGCAAAAGGAAAAAAAGAAACTTCCTTCACTTTCTTGTGTGTGCAGTCATGTGGTGTCATATTCTGCAGCTCCTTTGCTTTCGGTTCTTTCACTCTGCTGATGTTTGGTGTAGGGATGTCCCGATACCACTGTTTCACTTCCGATACGATACAATATTACAACTTTGAGAATTGTCCGATACCGATATTGACCCGTTACCATAACAGTACAAGTCACACACTTTTACCTATTTTGTGATGTAAAATCTTAGAAAAGTCTTGATCAGGTCAAACAGTGAAAAAGAGTAGGTATGAGAAAAACTGACCCATTTATTTTTAACCAATGGATGACATACATTTTAAACTGAAGAACATTCTACAATTTAATAAAATAAATTATAATACCCTGAAAAATAAAACATAATAAAAACAAAATGTTCTTTTAAAGTATAAAATAACAATTCAAAATCACTTTGGTTATTGTTTTACTACCTGTCAGCCTGGTGCTGCTTTGTGGTGGAAAAAATTGAAGGTGGGGACAAAACAAAACCCCACATTATTGTCTGTTCAAAGTTAAGAGTCCACAGCTCCAATTTTACTGACTGTAACCAAAACAACATGATCATTGCACTTAATCTTCACTCAAACAAGTGTGTAAACAGATTAAACATCACTCTAATAACAAGAGCAAAAAATAAATAGTAAGAATTAGTCAGTTATTTAAATTGGTAGCTACCTTTCTTACTGCTGCATTTTCTGAGCATCATGTGGAGATTAGCCTCTCTCTCCTGCAGTTTTTATCACTGCTCTCGTCTTGTCGCGCTTACAGTATATTTCAAAACAAAAGCTGCGCTCTCCTTTCTTCTGTCCATCGACCCAGAGCTAATCCACGGGATGTCAAAACTGTAAGCGTGCTGTCCTCGCTTCTGCCAGCTTAGAACCACCGACCGGACCAGAGAGGAGGTTCCGAAACAGCGCGGCTGTGTGCGGTCACTGGACCGAGGCTGAACCGCAAAGCTGCTGACAACTTTGCACTTAGCTTCAAC
>NW_013955235.1:11180-12475 GCF_001266775.1 Austrofundulus limnaeus
ATCCCCAACAGGTCAGTGAAAACATGATTATGTCCGGGGGGTTCTCATTTTACATTTTCGTGAGGTTTTAGTTTAATTTCCTTCCTTTGATGCATCGACTTTCTTTATAATTAGGACAAACTTACAATGCATTAGTGTTTATGCCTTACTTGCACTTTTACATTAAGTATGAATAATTTGGTGAAATAAAATATAGCTATTCATCTGGCGTAATTTCAGACTGATATTGACAAAAGAATAAACTAAGCACCAATCAATGCCTCATGACCTGTCATACAGTTATATAAAGCTTTGAAATTCACAATCCTTAAAACTTTAACTAAGAAAGACTTGCGGATGTGAATCAAAAATGTCTTTACAGCCACATATTTGAAATCATCTTTTATTTTTTCTTGCTTTATATTTATTTGTTCCTGGATGACTGACTACCTACCCCAGCATATTTTTACAGAATTAGTGTGACTAAGAAGTTTGACATTTTGTGCTTACCTCAGAATTTGCCTAAAAAAAGCAATTTGAGTTATTCTAATATTTCTCATTTCAGGACTTACAGATATGCATCATATCGGCAGTTTACATGTTGGATGCATGGAAGACTGGGAAGAAGAATCTGCAGAGTCATCCCATCATGTGTAGTGAACAAAATAAGACATGCATATCCTGAACCAAATGGACTTTACACAGGGTTTGCAAATGCAGGTATTGCTGATGCAGAAGTGGATGAGGCATGGATAAATTTCTAATAAACACACCTTTATAATTAATTCTTAAGTTATATTTTTCAAGTTTGTAAGAAATCTCTACGAATTCATAAGTACACTTCTAGTTAAGGGTTAAGATTTTTGTGTTTCTTGGTGGAAAAAATGACTTTGACCATTGTTTTAAGAAGGTGGCTTTATCTAACATATATGATTCAAATGTAAATAATTTAATCACAAACAAGCTGTGTAACAAAATTGACTGACTAAACTTCACTCAAAAAGTAAAATGTGAAATGTTTGGACAAATTATGAAATGTATATCTCCTTTATTTTGAAATACAGGTTGAAATTTCAAACAACCATTACTTACAAAATGTTTGAGATATTTGTCTTTCAGGTGAAATTTCAGAATGAAACTAAATTGCAGTCTAACCTTTTACTGGTGAACTTACTCTAAACTTTGAATTTGATTGCACGTGTCCAACTCTTATATATTAAATAGGCCCTTAACAGTAAAATTCACAACAGGGATTTAATTCATTTTTTAAACAGTCCATCTTAATCATACTATTTACTTTGTGACATCATCAGATC
>NW_013955236.1:0-1710 GCF_001266775.1 Austrofundulus limnaeus
CAATGCACAGAGAGTTCCATAATTGGCACCTTGGAAGATCTGAAAATATAAATTAATACCACTATWCAAAACATAATGCTTAGTGGAAGTGGTTCTCGGCTGCAGACTGAGCTCCAGGGAGGAGCTTTGTACCAGCATGCGTTTAGGCAGCTCCAATATTATATATTCAAGGTTTTTAAATATGCATGAATGAGTCAAAGAAACACTCTGGGTATGTTTATGATGAGGGAATGACATCATAACATGGTATAAAGCTCAAAAAAGTAGATTTTGCATAATACCTCCCCTTTAAGAAAACATGTAATTGCTTATTTGCTGGCATGAAATACTCAGTTGTGTGTCTGCACAGATGGTTCAGTCTGTGGTGGAGTARGGAGGAAAGAGAATCAGAGGAAGTGACCTCATCACCCCCACAGACGCTGTCGCTATCACTAAACAGTTCTTTAAAGGACTTAAGGTATAATAACACACGCTGTAAGGTATCAGAATGTGTTGAATTCATTTTAGTACATTGCTAAGGCTTGGGAAAGCTTGCCTTTTCGTGGTGTAACGGAGCTTTATAGCCTCCTTTTGTGTTTTTTTGTGTCCGATCAGGGCGTGGAGAACGTGTACGCTCAGCATCGGCCTCTACTTCACGACACT
The DNA here is from genome assembly GCF_001266775.1 of Austrofundulus limnaeus. Classification (NCBI taxonomy): domain Eukaryota; kingdom Metazoa; phylum Chordata; class Actinopteri; order Cyprinodontiformes; family Rivulidae; genus Austrofundulus; species Austrofundulus limnaeus. The sequence continues at coordinate 643 of NW_013955236.1, forward strand.
CTGGATCAGCTGATTAAAGGTCGACTCAAAGACAGTCAGTTCCCGTACCTGGGCGCCAGCAGCCTCAGAGACAGGTGACCATCACTCAGTAGAGTAGAGTCGAATAGAACAGAAACAGCCTTTATTGTCCCACGCAGGGTAATTCAGGTGTAATAGCAGCAGCAAGATACATACATCAATCCACAGAAACAGTATATTGCTGTGTGACATTATCAGCTGTAGCAATAATAAAGATAGTAACAATAAAAAATAAACATAGATCAAAAAAAAAGAATAATAATTACTGTACCGGACTTTCAAGATGAAATTGGATGAAAATAAAAGCAAGATACTGTGCAGAAAAATACGAAATTACAGGAAAAAACGGTCATGACAGACTCATGAGAAGGTGTGTAAATTAAGTCTAACTCAGTCATGAAGTCAGTGTTCCAGTTCAGGAAAAACAATGTACAATTGCCACTGGTTATTATTTATATAATGATTGAGAGGTAGAATTGTTTGGCATGCAAACACAAACATGGATGCTAACCGAGACTGTTGGGAGCAGTGATGGTTATAGAGTCTGACAGCTGATGGGAGGAATGATCTGCGGTAACAGTGCGAAAACACAAGTAAAAAAACAAAAAATGCTACACACCTGACAGGGAGGTGAGGTATCAGTGAGATTCATCTGAAGAAAGTGTCCAAAATATAATCATACATGTATATGATGGAGTATTAGGGCCACACAACGAAAATCTTTTATTATTATTACAAGATTAAAGTCATAATATTACGAGATTAAAGTCGTAATTTTATGAGAATAAAGTCGTAATATTACGAGAAAAAAGTCATGATCATGACGCGTCTATTTCCTGTTCCTCATTTCGTCCTTTTTTACTCACACRTGCTGTACAGCCATATGTGTGTGTTTATAAAGTAGTCCATGATGACTCGGGTACCGTTAGATTAATATACTTTCATCCAAATTAGCTACAACTAAGTCCGTCATTGCATCCATTAATTACAATACAGCTTCAGTTTATAGTCGTTTGCACAATTTAAGTCCTGCTACTGATAATTTGATGC
>NW_013955236.1:2666-10294 GCF_001266775.1 Austrofundulus limnaeus
TACGAGATTAAAGACGTAATATTACGAGATTCAAGTCATAATATTATGAGAATAAAGTCGTAATATTACGAGATTAAAGACGTAATATTACGAGATTCAAGTCATAATATTATGAGAATAAAGTCGTAATATTACGAGATTAAAGACGTAATATTACGAGATTCAAGTCATAATATTATGAGAATAAAGTCGTAATATTACGAGATTAAAGACGTAATATTACGAGATTCAAGTCATAATATTATGAGAATAAAGCCGTAATATTACGAGATTAAAGTCATAATATTGTGAGAATAAAGTCGTAATATTACGAGATTAAAGACGTAATATTACGAGATTCAACTCATAATATTATGAGAATAAAGTCGTAATATTACGAGTTTGAAGTCATAATATTACGAGAAAAAAGTCATAATATTCCGCGAATAAAGTCGTAATATTACGAGATTAAAGTCGTATAAAAATAAAGTCATAATATTACGAGAAAAAGTCAATATTATGAGAATAAAATCATAATATTACGAGTTTAAAGTCATAATATTACAAGATTAAAGTCAAAACATTATGAGAATAAAGTCATAATATTATGAGATTAAAGTAATAATATTACGAGTTTAAAGTCATAATAATACGAGAAAAAAGTCAATATTATGAGGATAAAGTCGTAATACTACGAGATAAAAGTCGCAATATTATGAGATTAAAGTCATAATAATACAAGAAAAAAGTCAATATTATGAGAATAAAGTCGTAAATTACGAGATTAAAGTCGTAATATTATGAGATTAAAGTCATAATTTTACAAGAAAAAAATCGTAATATTACGAGAATAAAGTCATAATTTACGAGAAAAAAAAAGTCATGATCATGACGTGTCTATTTCCCGTTCCTCATTTCGTCCTTTTTTCCTCCCACCTGCTGTACAGCCATATGTGTGTGTTTATAAAGTAGTCCACGATGACTCGGGTACTGTTAGATTAATATGCTTTCATCCAAATTAGCTACGACTATGTCCGTCAATGCATCCATTAATTACAATACGGCTTCACTTTATTGTCCTTTGCACAATTTCCAAGTCCTGCTTCTGATAATTGGATGCTAATGTGCTAAAAGATTAACTATTTATTTATAGCAGTACTAAAAAACAACTTGACAAGTTGTTCAACATTCCTCATTTTAATTCAGTGGTAACTGCATGCTTTTTCGTATACAGGCTAAAATATCATGACTTTAAACTCATAATATTACAACTTTAATCTCGTAATATTACGATTTTATTCTCATAATATTATGACTTTATTTTTATACGACTTTAATCTCGTAATTTAAAAAAAATCTCGTTGTGTGACCCTAACACTCCGTCGTACATGTATGTTCAAGTTACATGATGTTGTTTTTCAGGCCTCAGGACATCATGGTGTTTATTATCRGTGGGGCCACGTATGAAGAAGCTCTGACTGTTTACAACCTGAACCGTAACACACCTGGGGTTCGTATCGTGCTGGGAGGAAGCGCCATCCACAACACTAAGAGGTATCAGAAGCTTCTCGTCTCATTTTGTCGTGCTATATTCTCGCTGTGAACAGAAACATTGAAATTCCAGCTGAATTTGTTCCGGCGTCTTTATTTATCCCCGCCCTCTGTCCACCAGTTTCCTGGAGGAAGTGATGTCAGCAACAGGTCACAGCAGCCGCAGCGACAGGACGCAGGGAAGCGGTCGCTACAGCAACAGACGATGAACACGGACACTTCCKCTAAGTTTTCATCTTTCATCGAATAAACTGCATCATTCCCTCCATTGTTTTGTGTCTGTGTGTCTGAAGGAACTGTTCAATGTTTTCGTGACACTCTCTGGTTTTGTTTATATGCAGCAGGTGGTGAGAATATAGGGAACACCTCATAGACGCAAACTTATAACTTCCTGAGATAAAAATGTATTCTGACAGTATTATGGCTTTTATTAAACAGCCAGGTGAGTAACAGTTTACTAAACTCACTTTCAAACATTCTGCTCTAGAGTCATGGCTAGTTTTATTGGATAAAATAAACAATATTATCAAAGTTGCTAAAAAGTGTTTTAGTGAGCTTGAAAATTATAGCCTGTCTGCAGAAAGGTCTATTAAAATTTCAAAATGCTCTCAAACAAGGTTTTTAGATCCTACTGTGTTTAGTTTGATTCATCAGTGTTTATTTTATTGTATTTTTTTCTAGTTAAGGTTGTAACAATTTGTCTCAGTTTCTGTTTATTTCTTTTAAAGTGTGTGACTAATTGTGAATTTGAAAAGCTTAGTATTGAAATTAAATATATGCGTAACATATTTGTGACGTGTTATTTTTATTTTTGTTTATTTTTTTAAAACTCGCTAAAATCATTCTTAGAACAATTTAGCGTTATTTTAAAAAAATTCTATTAAACATATCTGGACTTATTTTTATTTTTCTAACAATTTACTGGATATATAATTTGAAAACATGGGTTATGGAATTTAAAATAATGTTCCTAAATTACTTTTGGCTTTTAGCTGTTAATTTATATTTCTGTCTGAGGATTGGTCAAATAACGTTCTTGTCTTCTAACAAAATACCTGTATAATAAGTTGAAAATATTTGATCAAAAAGAAATGTCTAGGAAAACAGGTCATATATGACAATGCAATATAGTTTAAATATAATAAATGCAATATAATACAGTTTGACATAAATCATTCAATGTCTAAGAGTACAGTTTTATAATATTATTTATTTCCCACACATAAAAACATTTCAAAATTGTTTAGTTCATGAAAAGTTTTTGTTGCTTTAAATAAGAAACAGAACAAAATATTATTTTCAAATCATTTATTTTCACTTAGGCCGCTGGGTGCCGCTGTTGAGCTTTTAATTTGTCAAATACAAACCGCAGGAAGGACGCTGCCTCAGCTGAGTGAAGCTGGCCCCGCCCACATAAAAATACAAGTAAGCGGATTGGTTGGTGCTTCGTTTGTGCAGTTAAAATGAGCGTTTGTGCTATTATAGTTTTTGAGATACTATAATTACAAGTTTTTAGTTGAATAAACTGTTGTATTTCCCCTGGTGGAAACTTCACAAATATGCATTTTTATGTGAATTAACTCTGATCCACACTGAGTCAAATATATACATCAAGTCAAATTATTTATTGAGTGCTGCTGAAGGTTTTTGAATGTCCTAACATGACGTGGCCTAATAACTTTGCAATATGAATCATGGTTGACTGCAGCTGGTAGTTTCTCTGTTAGTGTAAAGATTTATTTAACGTCACGTTGAATCAACCAACATGACTGTCACCCTCAAATAAAAGTAATTAAATAATAAGTAAATAATAACTATAATGCCACATCAGCTAAACAGGAAATGTGTTCTTACTCAGCTATGTCAACCAACTACATCCTGAGAGTTTCACCTTGAACGGCCTCGAGAGGCATTAAAAAGAACCAACAGGAATGTTTGTTTAACTCACATCCCATAGACACCATTGTCAAGTGTCTTCCCCCCACTCTCCCCCAATGCTACACACCACCTGAGACAGGAACTAAACAGGTTAAACAGGAACTGACCACTAACAACGCGCCAGAAATGTTTGTCATGAGTGAAGAAATCCCCGAGTCTAGTGATGTAACCCCTGTGGCAGTACAGCAACGTGGCTCATGGAAAACTCCCCAACAAGAATTTGACTTTAATGACGAGAAGGTAATTAATAACTAATTACACAACCTGGCTAAAAAAAGGTCACACCAATGTTTCATTGGACCGCCTTTAGCTGTTGTGGAAATCTTTTTTTTTAACAAAGACAGAAACCTGTGATCCAAGAATAAAAAGTACTCCGTGGGATGGTCGTCATTGTTTATTGCAAATATGCAAGGCACAAACAGGTAACACAGGGTTGTGTTAGATGTGCGCCGAGGCAGTCTCAGCAGTTCTAATTTATACAGAATGTTATCCAAACAAACTATGAACATCTCTCTTAGAGTCGCAGCTGGGCCAAGGAGAACGTGATATTTGACAAACTAGCAGCAAGAATGATTACTTCCTTTTTTAACACTTCAGTAGAAAAAAGAACTTAATATTAGTTTCTTAATTTCTTCATTTTATTTTTTAAGTAAAGAGAAAATAGAAAAAGAGGGCAAAACAAAGAGAAAATGTAAATAGAAACATTGAAATAGAGATTAGAAATATATTAAATATACACCAAGAAAACACAGGACCACACAACCAACATCTGTCCGCTCACCTGAAAATAAATGGATAAATAAATGGATGGCATGCATACATATATACACATACCCATAGGTATAGATATACATACATGCATACATTCATGCATACTGTAGATGTATACACACAGACATACGTATATACACACTCAGTGACCAGTCAGAACCCCCAGATCAGAACAACTGTTTGTGAGCAGTTGTGAACATGCGTGTACATACAAGATTTCTCCAATGGAAYAYTYARWAGTGACTGTGGAGGACCGAGACCCAACCCCCAAGACACGAGGCAGACATAGGGAAGACCAGAACCCAAGGGCCCGAGAGGGATCTCGAGCGCAGAGCCCCAAGGGGCACCCGCATGGGAAGATCCGCCCACCCACCCCCCAGATCAGACCATAGGGGAGAACTGGGAGAGTCCCCCCAGTGTCCACATGCAGTAAACCCCCGAGGCCAGCAGCGGCAAACTCATGGGCCCCACCGATACCCGCCACACCAGAGCAGATCCAGGAAAGGGCATAGAGGTCCGGGCCCCCAGGGCACACCCCCCCAGGCCAGAGCCCAACAGGGCCAGAGACCCCGAGCCCCAGCAGGCAGTCACCAGGCCAGGCCGGCACACACCCCAGCCCAGACCCCGGGAACCCCCAGCACGCCAGTGGGCAGCCACGCACCCCACCGGGGGGCAGAGTAGCAGCGGGCCCTCAGACAAACCAGCAGGGGGGTGGCCCAGACCGCAGCCTGACGAATACCCAAACATACACAATCGCACCATCCCACCCTCATCCTCACCCCCACTCATTCAAAGACATACAAGGACGCCACATTCCACTCATACCCCCGATACACACTCTATACCCCCCAGGTCCAGGACATGTACCCACCCCCATTGGAGGCAGCACACACCCGAACTCGGGGGTAGACCCAATCATTCTGGGGTGGAGAGGAACAGATAGCCAAGGCCTGGGCTGCACCAGGACACCCGGCCAGCCCCCCGCCACAGAGAAGCCACACCCACCCCACCACACCACCAACGGCCAAGCGCACCTCCCCAGCCAACCGCCCACTGGAACCCGGTAACTACCCCGGCCAGTGGACAATCTATAGCAACCAGGAGCCACATTCCAGGAGTCCAAGCAGCACTAGCGAGGATGGAGAGCCAGCCCTGCCCCCGGCAACCCTCCAAGCCCCGAGCCCACCCACAGCCCAGGACCACACCCGTCGGCCTGCCCTTCTTCGGAACCCCCTCCCCAAATGGCAGTCGGGGAACGGGATGGGAATAAAGACCCTGACACCCACACCCCAACCCTCAGATGTACTGTTGGTGCGTGTTGTTCTATAGAGTAATTAAAAAAAGGAAAGAAGAAGAGGCAGAGGCCGGCGTGGTGCCAGTTTCCCCTCCACCACTACTCTAACCCAAAACCCTAAGTGTCTATATGCAAACCTTGGGGGTGGGCACAGGCACAGGAGGCAAGAGTGGTGCCATCCGGCCACCTATAGCCACGAGTGCCCACCATAAGTTCCTATATGTGAATTTCATGAAAATGTTATGAGTGAATATCTAAGATGTACAATAAAATTTGGGGCCCAGGTGGTTATGGCAAATAGAAATGCAAAATTGTTGCTCTTATAACACAACTGTGCCCCAWAAAAACCCTACATGGGTGAAGTTGAAAGCGAAGAGGGTGGAGGTGTGCGGTGAGGGATGGGGAAAATAATCTGAAGGAGCAAAATGCTCCCACAGGGAGTCAGCTCCCCCACTGGCTCCAGTAAGCCCCACCTTCCCCAAAACCCACCCAGGAAGAGCAGCCCAACTACCTCTCCCTCCAGACAAACCGCCAAGTCCGCGGAACCCCAGACCAGGGATGAACGGAGCCCTGAAGGTCACCAGAAACCGGGACCAACAGTCCACCCACCCCACCCCCCGGAGCCGCCAAGACCCCCCAAAACCGACCCCCAGCCCCACAGCCGGCCCGCCGCCCAGAGAGGCCACCGTTCCCCAGCAAGGACAACTTGATTGATTAGAATGATTACTTCTAACAGATATTGTCCTGATCTTAAAACACGTTATCTGAGAAAAAAACAGAAGATAAACAGTTAAGTCATGGTCAACAAAACAGGTCACTGAAGCATGTGAAAAGGAAGATGAGTTATTTTTCCATTACATGGCTTTGATTAAGGCATGTGTTCACACTGTGGTATTGTTTCCACAAGCTTCTGTAATGTCACATTTATTTTGGTTCAGAGTTACATTATTTTTTAGCTAGGATCTTAAAGTGATGACAGGAGATTCGTACCACTGCACAAAGTCTTCCCCAGCACAACCCAAACATTGTCTGGGCTTCAGGTCTGGATTCTGTGGTGGCCAATCCATGCGTGAAAATGAAGTGTTATGCTCTCTGATGTGCAGTGTTTGCAAAAACATGTCAGACATTACTGACTTAAATTACAATTGTCAGGCGAAAAACTTGAAATAGTTGGACACGTTAACCGACATGCTTCTCAAACCCAGCAAATATATTATTTACATTGAAAATCCCTGCAAATAATCGGTGTGTCTCACTGTTCCGGGCAGGCGTCTCTGCACGTCTGCCAAACTGGTATACGTGACTCAAAAGTTTTCGCAAACACTGGCCCTGCACAGATAGACGTCAGGTAATGCTTTAGGCCCTTTTCCCTCTGGACCATCAAGGGCCCCTGTTGGACTTTATTTATTTATTTATTTATTTATTTATTTATTCATTTTCACAGTGGCTACCTGTGGACCATGGTATCACTTTTTAAAAAGCGTACTATATACTACCAGTGCCCTAAAACGGGCAATGCAATTTTACCTTCATGCCCTCCCTTCGCCACACTCACGTACATGCACTCACTCAACTTGGTCTTGTCTGTGAAGACAAATAACCCTTTATTATCATAAACAGCAGAACACTGATTTGGCTTATTTACCAGTTGTGGTACAATGTCAAAAAGACCTGCAGCAGAGTGACGTCCTGGTTAAACCAGGGGCAGAGGAGACAGATGATGAAGAAAGGTCAGAGTCAACACCACGGTCATGCAAAGGCACAGACAAACCATCCATGCTCAGATTTGTTTTAGTTCATTTTTTTTATAATAATAATATTAAATTTAAAATTGTCTGTAAAAATTTACCTATGTGCACATGTGCCAAACTCAAGGCCCGTGGGCCAAATCTGGTCTTCGTAACCATTTTTAATGACCTCTAAGGTAAAAATTTAATTGGGAAATAGTTAGTTTCTTTTTTTGTCACTAGATTTTCTGCATTTTACTCATGACTGGCCAACTATTAAGCTGTATTAGGAAAATAATGTTTTTTTAAGTGAAGGCTTTTTTTTACCTGATTTGCTTGCACACACACACACACACACACACACACAC
>NW_013955237.1:0-255 GCF_001266775.1 Austrofundulus limnaeus
TAATCAGCACCATCTGTTCCAACATGAGCAGGAACCACTGAAACACATCAACATTAAGGACAACATTACTTTATGCTTATATCCCAGAAATTGTAATCATGAAGGTAAACATACTTTGTAACTTATCCCTAAGTGTCTTGAAGTCCGGACATTATATTCAACAAAACAACTCAATTTATTACCAACTCACCACAGATTATCAGTGTGCATTGCCAATGCAATGCACACTATTGTGATTCGTTTCCCATCCAAGTC
>NW_013955237.1:3225-5495 GCF_001266775.1 Austrofundulus limnaeus
GTGCTCTGCTACATAACATAAAATATTGAATACTAAGAGGGGTGTCCTGTTTTCCTGCTGCTGCATTTGCTTGTGCTCCACATTAACAGTATTTTTAATTGTTCAAACTTGGCTGGGTGATTTTTAACACATATTTCTGTGGTGTGACAACCTCAGAACACACATTTATTTTTACTTTACACAGTCTTTAAACTGTAGCAATTGCTTCATTATTGTTGTAGGCTCTAAGACACAAAGCAAGAGTTTGCGTCCACCAGGAGAAACTATTGCAATTGTTTTGTGATAACTATTCTGTGTGTATGGATTGCAAAAAAGTATTTAAGGCTCTGCAGAATATTATGTTGCCCACTTCACCTCGGCCCACTTTTAGGATTTAATCTACTAGAATACACGTTAGAAATGAAGAGAGGGAGATTAGGACCATTAATCTTTAATTAATGTTTTTCACCAACAAGTCACAGCTCAGTGAGATGCTACTTTAACATCTAGTAGTACTAGCTGTGCCCACTTGTCCACAATACCCAAACATTGGGCAGGGATTTCTTTGTCCTTTCAGTTTTAATGCTTGCTCTGATGTTGTGTGTGCCTGCAGCTCCTGCAGTCTCTGTCAGTGTGTGACTCAAAGCTGAAGGCAGGGATGCATATCCTGCTCAGCGCTCTGGGAGGCCATGCCACTCTGGTTGAGCTGGACATCAGCGGAAACAACATTGGAGACACTGGAGCCAAAATGCTGGCTAAAGCCCTGATGACCAACACCAGCCTGAGGTGCAGAGCTACACAAAATAACATGAACACCACAGTTTATTAGCCTTAGCAAACACCAAAATAGCTTTAACTCAGTCAGTTTTACAAACATCAAGCTAAGTTGCAGTGTGGCAAGTTTGTGTTTAAGACTCCTGGAATCGTTACCTCCGCCAAGGGCGAGGTAATGTTTTCGGTTGCGTATGTCGGTCTGTCTGTCGTTCTGTCTGTGGACAGCATTACTCAAGAACTCGTGGACGGATTGTCATGACATTTACATCACATGTGGAAACTCGCTCAAGTAACACACCATTAGATTTTGGTGATGTTCTGGATCGCAATGCGGAAACAGGAAATTTTTTTCTATTAGTCCTCTGAGATCGGCAAAGCTGTGATGCTTTCACAGGGCTTCTGTAAAAAAAACAGTGAGAGCTTTCAGTGTTCATTTGAACTGGATTACACAGCACAGACTTCAAACTTTATAAAAGTGACGTTAAAACAAGATGTAATGATGAATAAGTCTTGCCATAATGTGCGCATTTTTACGCATTTGGTGCACATTTAGAGAACGTCTTCTAACCAGGAAGGGCGTGACTGCACCATGACACCTATTTTCCCCATTTCCTCAAACACACCACATTGTTGGTAGGCTACACAGATTGATGAAGAATGAGGAAGAGGAGTGATGCGCTCAGGTGTGGTGGACTTCAGACTCAGAGGTTGTTTGTTTGTTTGTTCATTTTTATTATTTAAATGAGACCAGGGGCGAGGTAATGTTTCGGTCACGCTGACCCACTTGCTTCCAGAGCGATGGTACTACGAAGCAGTTTGTAAAGAGAGTCAAACCATTACAAACTCATACAAGGGGATAAAACAGACGTTTTACATGGTGAAATGTGACTGATGAAAACTTAGCAGCTTAATCCGACACCAGTTTGACGATGATTAACGTTGGGTGACGAATCTGACTTTTTTTTATTCCATATTGGACTCCACCGGGCACTCGCCGAGTGCTTCTAGTTCAGAAATGTTTCACACCTGATTATTTTTAGAGTTAACTGAATTCAAGAGGTCCACCTCAGAAAATCAACCGTAGTAAAAAAAAAAGGTCTACAATTCAGTCAGTTTACAGATTCTCAGCTGACATGGCAATTGCCCGCAATCACACACATTATTTCAAGAACTGACCAAAAAATCTAAAATGCACATCATTTTTCAAAATAAAATCCTCCTTTATATGGAATGTAAAGGGTCAAGTGTTATGCCTTCTGTCAGGGAATGATAATCACTTGATTTATTTTCAAATGCTTTTAATGGAACTTCTTGATTTCCACAGCCTAATATTGCTGCTGTAGCAATAAAACTTTCTGAGCCTGACGTCGGTTCTTTCTCTGTCTTTGAAGGTCTTTATCGTGGGACAGAAACAACGTGACTTCCAGGGGTTACCAGGACGTGGCAGATGCCATGAAGAGGTCTGTCTAACACACACACACACACACACACACACACACACACACACACACACACAC
>NW_013955237.1:6495-13179 GCF_001266775.1 Austrofundulus limnaeus
CAGTCTCCTCCTTCACATTCAGCTGCTCTCCCTCCAGTCTGCTCCAAGGTTCCTCCTCTTCTTCTTCTTTTATGTTGAGGGCTTCTGGGTCCAGCTGGTCCACACCAGGCCTCCATTCTTCAGGAGCTTCTTCTTTAATCAGCACCATCTGTTCAACATGAGCAGGAACCACTGAAACACATTTAGACAATGTTTAAAACACACAAGTGTTTTTCTGTTTCGTGACAGTTTGACACTTTTTGCTTCATGTGACTGCAGTACCAAAACTTGGCCAGCAGATGGCACCAAATTATAAGTATGAAATAATAATCTCTTCCTTCACTTTGTCAGCTAAATAAAAAAGGTAAATTTCAGGTTTATTACAAATGTATCACCTGTATGAAGTTGGTTAAAGGTGTAGACTGTTTATCTGTCCCATGAACAAAAACATGCACGAAGCCTGCGTGCTATTATGTCATTAAATAAATAAAAATATTTTACAAGCACAAAAAACGCAACAACTATAAGCGCTGCTTTTGTTTATGCGACACATGATATAAATTCGACGACTAATTATGACGTAGTAGGTTTCCAAAATTAAAAACGCTTGTTAGAATGAAACAAAACAAAGAAAAAAAAACATCAAACTCAGCCGTTATGGGATAATTTATGTTTCAGTTGGCTACTTTTAACAATTAAAGCAGAAACATATCGTTTAAGCCACTCACTTTTATCAGTTAGCATCATGCTAACCGTCTCCAGCCGCTGCGGACGGTCCGGTGTTACGGTTCAACTTGTGACCACGTTAACTGCTGACTATCTGTGCTGTAGTGTACATAGAGTTAAATCATATTAAATATATGATTTATATGGGACCGTAATCCACGTTTTGGTTAAGTCTGGTTAGCTACTGTAGCTATCAACGAGGGGTCCTGACAGCGCTTAGCTGCCCTCGTCAATGCCGTAATGTTTATGTTGCGTTAAAATGTCAACGGTCACATAAAATAAATTATCAGCAGCATCATATTTCTTATATCAAAGGAAGGGGCAGAGCACACGATGAGAGACAATCATGTCAGAATTTATTTCAAAACACTATTTTTGAGAATTAATGAGTAAACGAAGTCACTTTTTTCACCTATTTCTGTCCTATTATTTTGTAGTTTTATATATCGGCATTATATTGTTCAAATGTAATAAACATTTTGTCATGAAATAAATGTGTAAATCACTCAGTAACCATTGTTCTGGAGAGGGACATCAAACTCCTTGTTGATGAGCATACAACTTTCAAAAACCCAGTAGAGAAGCAATTACAAAACTGGTACGCAAGTTCCTTTTTTTCCCCCCAAATTTAATCAGAACTTTGTTAGGATAAATTAACCTGACTGCAATTTGAACAGTTTCAATGTTGTTTGATCTCAAGATCACCAACAAAAGCAAAATAGATTATCTGCAGAGTTCACGGGTCTTTGTTATATAAAAGGGCCTGCATTTACTTTAAATGAAAACTGTGTTCCAGTATGTGAGACCTACAATCACCTCTAACTATGGGTGATACAAGTTCTTGTTTTAACAAAACTTTACACAGATAAGCTTATAAGGATCAACAGAGGCATTGCTTGCAAATTAAATACACTGTTTTTTTCACCATAGTATAAGAAATACTCAGATCTGAAGACTAAGATGTTCAACCTTTAACAAATAAATTACACAACTCACTGCTTCAACACAAAATTATTGTCCCTCCTGAAAAATGATGTGTATTACGCCATTTTCTCTCTGCCAGTATTTAATCTAAATTTATTTTACTTTTCATTGTGAATCAGAATGATTAATTTTTCACAAAAAGAGCTGTGATGGACGATCAGTTGAATGTGGCAAGTGGTGATCTTCTGGGGCAATAACATTAAAGTTTGGTTGTCCCTAACAACCAATAACTTTCACTCAGAATATCAAAAGTCAAGACACACAGGTACGGTTTTRCAAAAAGCAGGAGACAGTTTTCAAGTACAGAAAGTTGTTTTATTAAACACAAAATGTGAAAGACTGATTAAAAACAAACTACTAATGCTCAGCTACTGAGGCTTACCGGTAGGTGCCAACAGACCTGTTCTGGACGAGCGGCTCCTAAAGAGAAACTACAAACACACGTGAAACCACACTCACTCCTTGGGTTTCCCCCCACCTGTGCTGATCACCGCAAGCATGCACACAAAAAAAGGGGGACACCGCCATCCAGGTCAACCACACCACTGTCACTGGTCCTCAGCACTGAGCTAAAAGAATAAAAACAAAATTAGAAACAAACAAATACCAAAAAGACAATTAATTTACAGATAAAATTGGAAACTTGTGGTTTAGAAGTAGTCTTTCATCAGCAGAGAAACAATTGATTCCACCAGACTGTTGGATAGTAAACCTGTGCTTCCCCGTCCTCCATGGCATGGACGTGTCTTCGAGCGCCACGCCTCAGTCAAACATTTTGTAGGAACACAGGAGAATCAAAATGAGGCAAAGCAGCAGCGGGGCTGACGGGGTCAAGTTAAAAGCTGCCACCCACAATTCCTGATAAAACATTACATTAACAGGTTAAAAGCTATTTACTAACAATAAGATTCAGTGCATAGTGGCCACATACCGATCATGCCAATCTCCTCTCTCACTTGTGGGGAGATCATTTAAGGGCACAAACTCTGACCACAGCAGCCACTACACTCACAATCAGTGGTGAGGGCAAACATGCCGACAGTTATCTGCTGGTGCAGAAGTTTATAAGTAACTGTGCTGAAACAATTACAAGTGTGCATGACAGCCAACCTCACCTGCACTTGGCACCCAGCAGGCACAACACTGGACCACATGGTGACGTGTCTCAGCCAACTGATCTAAACCTGCAGTTTACCTGTGCTTTTTATAGGGAGCACCCTCTAGTGTCATTGGCTGCCACAACAGCACAATTACCCTGCCAGCAGGTGCAATTCATCCTGCCACATGAAGATGTGAAGAGCTGAATGTTACAGAATTTCTTCTGTATTTTTTTCATAAGTTTGTTTCATTTAAAAAAATGAATAAATTCTATATACAATAAAATATATATACTTATGTAAGAATTTATACCTTTGATTATAACTTCATTAGAGAGCAGAAATGTAAATGAAATTTGATCATTTTTCTGTCCCTAAAGCTTCCTGTGAAACAGCTACAAGCTGGACTTGAAGAAAAAGTTTGAAACCTGAGCAATTAAAAATGTAAAAATGCTCAGATTCATCCAGAAAGATGTCTAATCGTGGTCTTTTCTCTGTCCCTCCTGACAAAATTCTGCAGAGTATTAACACTCCAACATCTACAGGCTCCTTTAGAAAATGACACTTCCTGTCTGACTCTGTCCTCGTGTCTCAGCGGTTTCTGATATGGGCAAGGTGGGCAGTTGCCCAGTGCAGCATCTCTTCAAGGGCGCCACGAGCACCTGGCCCCTCCCCTATCCTACCCAGTAAAAAAAAGGCTATAAACACTTTATGTTTCATAAATAAAACCAAACTTCAATTTTTCCTTCTTTACTTTTTTTTTTTTTTTTTTGGGCACACATCCAGCATCACAGATCAGTGAGAGGAATCTTACACTCTGACAACAATGAGACGTTTCAGAGCTAATTTAGACACAAACATCTGAAGAACAAGACGAACCCACCCACAGTCAGAGTGTTTGAAGACGAGCAGGAGGAACCATTCTCCACCCTGAACACGGGATCATCAGTTCAGTCTCTATGCACTTTCATGTGCCGATTAAGATATGCGTTAATGTTAAAACGTTTTCCACAGACTGTACAAGAGAACGGTTTCTCTCCTGTGTGGGTCAGCAGATGTTTGGTACGGTTCGTACTTAAAGTAAATTGTTTTTCACATAAATTGCAAGGAAATGGTTTTTCACCAGTGTGGCTTCTCATGTGACTTTTAAGATGTGTATTTTGGTTGAACCTTTTCCCGCAAGTTCCACAGGGAAATGGCTTCTCTCCTGTGTGGATCCTCATATGGACGACTAAGTTACTATAAGAAGGACATATTTTACCACAGGTGGTACAACAATACATCAGTTTACCAGAGTTCTGGGTGCAGACTTTGTGGAGCATGACGTGTCGGGAAAGTAGTAACCGCTCTGAAAAAGTTTTTCCACAGATGAGACAAGAAAACAACCTCTCAGATGTTGCTGATTGGTCTGCTTGGTTGCCATGATGACCCTCTGTGTGATCCATCTCCTCATCTGACCCCGAATCCTGATTCTGGTCCTCAGGTCCAGCAGAACTCTGAGAGATGAGCTGCTCCTCATCTGGTTCATTTTTTTCACATAAAACAGTCACCAGAACCGGATCAGTCTCCTGCTTCAGGTGGAGCTGATCTTCCTCCTGATTGGTGCAGAGCTCCTCATCCTCTACTTTGATCTGTGGAGGTTCTGGTCCCTCCTGGTCCAGGCTGGAGTTCCTCTCCTGCTTGAAGAGCTGCTGGTCCTTGATAATCTGTTTCTTGTGGACCGGTTCCTGTTGGAGGTCTGAAAGAATAAAAAGACAAAACAAAGAGACTAAATATGAGACAGAAATGTTCAGACAGGATCTTGTTTGTTTTTAACTTCAGAAACAAACAAAAGACTCAAAAACTCACAGCTGAAGAGAAATCTATTTGAATTTATAACTTTGTCATTTTGTAACTCAGTCTGGATCTGTTGGACCCACACCAGAATCAGTTTGTATCTCTAGTTTTGTTCAGAGCAAACAGAGAAAACCAACAGACATCTTCACAGACCAGCATGTTTTCATTCTGATGAAAGATGTTCTGACTCCTCACTGACTGCGCTACACGAGGCAGATTCTTACAAATGAGATCATGCTAACGCTAACCACTGATATCAATGAGCAGAACATGGCGCCGTGCTAAGAAACGCGTAATAAAACAAATGGTACAAAAACTTTGTTATAAACTGAATAAATTATGAGAAGAACAAAACGGATTATGTTTCAGAGGTAAATAAAACACAGATTTAACCTAAAATTAATCATTTTAACAGCAAAACCGGTAAGTCAAAATGTTTTAAACTTTTTTTAGGATCGACTGTGTGATGTCAAATATATTATCTACTGACATTAAGTTGGTAAAATATGAACTTTTAAGTACTGACCAATAAACTATTTCGTGGTTTTTAGTGCTGGGTGGTATGACCAAAATTATATCACGGTATTTTCAACATTTACACCGGTTTCACAGTATATCACAGTATTTATCTTTTTATCACGGGTCAGATGATAATAAAATGTACAAACACTGCTTATTAACTTCTCTTTTACTGTACCTCTGTCTGTGTCTCTGTTTCCCTCCTCTAAACGTCTTTTCTTCTCCTCCTGTAGTCACTCCACTGGCTACCTGTACAATTCACTCAAGTTCAAAATCCTGGCTCTCACTTTTAGAGCTCTACACGGCCAAGCGCCGAACTACATCTCCGGTCTTCTCTCGCCTTATAACCCCAAACACAACTTGTGCTCACAAGACCAGAATCTTCTGTTGGTCCCCAGTACTCGCTTCAAGACCCGTGGTGACTGTGCCTTTTCCTCAACGGCTCCCAGACTGTGGAACGACCTTCAGCCCTGTATCAGACCTGTAGAAAACACTGACTCCTTTAAAAACCAACTAAAAACACACCTCTTCACTCAAACATTCAACTGAATATATTCAACACCTCACAACTTGAGTTTATAGATCCTGACTAACAATCATGGTGTTATTCAGATCTAGTATCCATCCCCTCCACCTATAAGGGTGAGTTCTTGTTTTGAATATTGAATGTATTGAATGTATACTTTGTACAGTTAATGTGTTATTTTTGCTTTCTTTTGATTTTTGCTTTCTCTGTCTGATAATGAATGTACAGSACCTTGTGAAATCCTTTTCTGTGAAAGGCGCTATATAAATAAACTTTTACGTACTTACAAAATGACGCATCACGATCCATTGATTCCGTTTACGCTCTTCAATGAGTAACAGCTTGTGCTAACAACCAGCTAACGATGTTCAATCAGTTCTACAGATTAATATAACTCATCAGTCTGGATACAGAGTGTGGTGAGATGGTGATGATGAGATAAAAACAAAAGAAAAGCGCCCTTCAGCTGCTAGCAACCAATAACCCCGCCCAGACCAACATGTTTTCAAACTTCGCAGCCACTAGCTCTGTTAGCTAACGCTAGTTTAGCATTAACCTCTGTAAGCTAACGCTAGCTTAGTATCTGAAACTAGTTGTTTCCGTGTTCGGTGTAACTTTGTGTTTGTAGCTTCATGTTTTATTTGTGTCTGAACTGTGACTTTCCATGGTCTCAGAGCTACATACCGACTCTGTTCAGCTTTAGTTCAGGTTTCCAGCAGAGATCCAGCAGTCTGCGCTGACGSTCCATCTCTTCTTCGTACCGCAGGATGGTTGTTTCAAACTCGGAGAAGATTTCCGCAGCAGCAGCTGTCAGTCTTTCACTGATAAACTCTCTCAGATGATGAACTGAAGACATTTTTACTAGAAACAAACTGGAAACTTAACCAAGACAACAAAACCGGCGTCTGCTACTTCTATTTTGTTTCATGTGAAACTTGTTTCTTCTTCGTGGGTTTAAATTGCGGCTGAACGTAGTGACGAAACCCCACCGCCACAAAAAGCGGATTGGAGGATCAC
>NW_013955237.1:14179-14404 GCF_001266775.1 Austrofundulus limnaeus
ACATCACAAGGAAACTGTTTGACTCCAGCGTGGACCACCATGTGTGCCTTTAAATACTTTTTGTTGATAAATATTTTTTTGCAGTACAGACATCTGAATGTTTTTGGTTCTGTCTGGATGTTCCTGCAGGACTTTATTATTTTTTTCACTGTGTTGTTGTGTTGATCGTCCACATCCTGGTCCTCTTCATAATCCTCACTGAGTTCAGTCTCTGAAGAGCTGGAA
>NW_013955238.1:0-877 GCF_001266775.1 Austrofundulus limnaeus
AGTTTATACACAACAAAAATACAAATCACAAATAAAATGAAAGGCAGCAGAAAGAAGAAAAAATCATATTAATATCTGCCCCTTATTTATATATTTCGGAATATATACAGGTGTTGTCCCTTGTTTGTTGATAATATAAATATACAGCTGCCCCTTATTGCTAAAGACAAAGAAACTATTTAACTTCAGGTTGGAAGATATAGAAAACCAAATAACAGGAGAATAGTAAAAATAAAAATGTGAGCACAGGAGAACTGGAAAAAGAAACTGAAGTTGAGGAAGGAGCTGTAGAGATGAAAGCTGCTGCTGTTATGATTACAACTTCTAATTAGTACTGTGATATTTATGACACTAATAAATCTGACGATGATGTTTGCCACAGAGCTTTGATGAGCAGGACTTTGAAACCAGGAGGAAGTTGGGCAGCTACTGTACTTATGATTATGACTTGATTGTGTCTTTTGAGTAGAATAGAGTAGAAACATTTTTTATTGGTGAGGCACATGCGCAGTAGGTACAGTGAACTACATGCTCCTCTTTACTTGAGCAGTAAAGATCATTACCAATTGGGTAGTTTGAGAGTTATAATTTTAAAATTAAACACAAAATGGTCCAAAACTTTCAATAATAAATATTGCCTGTATAATAATTCATAATGACAGTAATTTGCCCCCAGAAATATTCTAAAANATTATTATAAACGCTATAGATACTGACTGACAGCCAGTTGAGTTTCGGGGTGGGGTTTTTTTTTCTTCTTTTTCCCCCTAATCTAACCGGATCACAGCTAGCGGTTTGCGCACCACCAGTTCTCTGCGCAGACGGAAGAGGCAGTCTGTTGTTTTCACCCGGACTGAGGAAGCGGCAGAATGGCAGC
>NW_013955238.1:2843-3949 GCF_001266775.1 Austrofundulus limnaeus
TTTTTTTGGAAAATCTGTACAACTGGAAATGCATGATATTTAATAAGTTTTGAATAATTAAATTTAATGATAATTAAATGTAAACCTGTCAAAGTCTATTGTGAAATCTTCTGTATATAAAATAACTTTC
Source organism: Austrofundulus limnaeus (assembly GCF_001266775.1). NCBI lineage: Eukaryota > Metazoa > Chordata > Actinopteri > Cyprinodontiformes > Rivulidae > Austrofundulus > Austrofundulus limnaeus. The sequence goes on from NW_013955238.1 coordinate 2,974, forward strand.
TCCTTTATATTATACATTTGTTTCAGGTTAGTCAAGATGCAATTATTCAGTCAGCAACACACCTTCTGCAGTTGCTGACATCATCTCGCAGAACTACTGCTGTTATGGATCAGAATACAAGGTTTACTTAAACTGAACTCATTGCTTAATACTTCATAGTCATTTAACTTTATTCTGATTTTAGAAATTGTCTTTTTTAACATTTTGCAGAGACCAAAGCCAAGTTGCCCACAGCAGCAACATAATCAATCCTGAAAGACCATTGGTTCAACAAGAAATGACCAGGTAAAGAATTGTGAAATTATCCTAAAGTAAAAGCTCTGCACATGAAATTTAGAAAATAGGCCAACATGTTTCCTGTTGTATACTGTATTTAGTTTTGTTGTTGGTTCCTTTGTAATACAAAAACACACAATTCATAATGGTTGCTATCAATAATTTATTATTTTTATTTCTGACAGGTCCTTTCCTGGTATTTTCTTAAGAGGGAGAGGAAAAAGACGTTTCCCTCCTACATCTCTGATGCCTGCCAAGAAGCCTAAACCTCTTGAAGTTGTATTTTATTTGCTACCAAAAGAAATGGACAAGACTCCAAAAGAGCATGAGAAATACCTGCACACACAGGCAGGGATGGGTCAAAGGACAGCATACATTGATGAGAACACAACACACGAAGAGGTATGAACAAATTCTTGGTATTCACTACAACAAAACTGAAAAGTTTTAGTCTAACTAAAATGTTGATGAATGTGATCATCTCTACAGTTCACAGCTGTGATTTACAGCAAATAAAAAATTAGATTTAGATTACTTGTTTATCATTACTCATAACTGGACTGTAAAGTTTTGTTTGAAATGTTAATATTTGTACTGTTGATGCATGATACCTTGAATATTTGTTAGTTTATGCTGGGATATAATGACTGTTAAATGTGATATGTAGGGATGTCCCGATACCACTTTTTCACTTCCGATA
>NW_013955238.1:5081-7342 GCF_001266775.1 Austrofundulus limnaeus
AGGACACCCCTAGTGATATGTATAATTTGTTTTGTTTGCTAAGACTCTAAATGTTTTTTTTATTATACTTTTCAGTTAAGTGATGCCCTGAATGTTTTGTTTCCAAAACTGAAAGAGGTTACAGGTGGCTGGTTGCTGTTCAAACCTGGAGGTGAGATTATATTTTTTAATGTCAGAAATGTGTAAAAATTTATTGTATTTTATAAACTGGGTACTCCTCCAGGGGCCTCATGTATAAGTGGTACATAGTGCATACTCATAAAAAATCTGTGGCACAATACTTTACGCACAACTCTGGATGTATAAAAGTGAGCATGGCGTCAAAGTGAGCTTAAATAAATGCAAATTTTTTACCTACCATGAGAATTTGTGGATAGTTATATGGATAGATGATTTTTAGTTTTTGAGGAGTCTGTTTAGATTCAGGCTGGGACAGTCTGGCTGCTGTGTTTTTTATACTCAGATAAGATGAAGGCTTTTGAGTTTGAGGCCTGTCTGCTGTCTAGTGTGTGCCGCTGTGAAACTGATTGGAGCAGAAACGAGAATAAAGATTTAAGAAGAAATCCAAGTGATTCCTGCTATTCTTCAGACATACCATTTTTGAACATCGCATTTTATTTGTACAAGCTGAAATCCTGTAAATACACTTCAGAAATCTGTCAGTTTTTTATAAAACAAAACATATTCTGTGCAAAGAACTATGATGCTACAAGTTTTAAAAACAAATATATCAGACAGCTCCTCATCTGAAAACACTAAAATGAAATACTCTGTGCATGCCTGTCTTTTTGAATGCTGATGACAAAGAAAAGGATGAGGAGAACAAGAACATTCTACTCAAGCAGCTCCTGAAACTGGCAACCTGGCTGACTGAGAACTTTTGTATAGTAAACTTTGTATACAGAACAATATATTTATTAAATTAGATTTTTCTTGAGAATTTTGGAAAGGAATAAAATTCTGGCTGCTGGACAACTTCAAAAACTTCCTTATGTCTACCCTTGTAAACTATAAATTTTTGAAATTGTTGTCACTTAGATATAAACACACGTCAGTTACCACAGACCTGTAAGGCGCACACAGCTGAGGAGATTAAAATGTGTATGAATTTTCCAAGAAGCATTTTAATTCTCACTGAGGAAAAGAACATTTTTCAGCTCTGCAGATTAATTCAGAACAGCTCACCTGTGATGACTCCTCAGGTCCACAACATGCAGCCAATAGATTTGTTCATAAATAGCTGCATAAAGTTGAAAGTACTTTGTGGAACAAAAAAAGTGCATGTTTTTTTGTATCGCTTCTTTTGTATAACTTAATACAATTATATAGATATTAAACGTTTTATATAATAAATGATCAGATTTTTCAACTTTTTTTGCTTTGAAATACTTGAAACAGGTGGATGGGGAAGCAGAAAGCTTTCTCTGGTTCCTCCTGATGATATTGGCTACACAGGGAAGATACTGAAGGCTGCCAGTCGGGGGGGTAAAAATCTATTCATTGCCCCTATTCAAGAGGAACTAAGCATCGATCCTCTACCACTAAACGATGAATCCTTCAGTAGCATGCCAAAAGCAAAATGCCAGAAGTGTGGATTGGGGATTCCATTGCAACTTCTTCCAGAGCATGTAAAGTCTTGTCCTCCTATGGAAACTGCCAGTGAAAGTAGCCTGGTTTGTTCTAATGGTGATGAATCTACAGAGAAAGAATGTATGTTTATTCACATTTTAGTAGCATATTATCCAGACATATCTTGTATTTTTAAAGATCTGAAGAAAAAATGTAATGTGTTCAAAAATTTAACTGTTATCCCTTTTTAAATTAATTTCACAACAGCACCCATGCAGCCATGTCCTGTCTGCACAGTCATGTATCCTTCTGATTTCATTGCGATGCATGCCTCTTCATGTGGAGAAAGGTATAACACAAGAAACACAATTTTTATTAGTTATTGGTTTTAAGAGTTGTCTGAATTATAACACATATCTTGATAGTAGCACAAGTGATGAAAACGGGCATGAAGGTACTGTCATTGAGGAAGGGCAAGCAGATATGCCAGGACCATCTGGAACTTCTTGTGCAGTCAGGGATGGTAGGTCAATGTTTTAGTTACAGGTTATGCAAGGAAAGTGTTGATTGGTAAATGATAATCTTAGTGAAATGTCAAGTCACACAATTAAAGCCATTCATTGGACTTATCATCTTGTATAGTACTTAATATCCAGAGTTGGTTTAGTTTGTGTTCTTGTCTTCTTTCTCCT
>NW_013955238.1:8342-9762 GCF_001266775.1 Austrofundulus limnaeus
CTTCAAGGCTGTGTAGAACATCGTAGTAAATGCATGTAACGGCCACCCAGAGGTCTCTCCATAATCGCTCTATCCTGAAATAATATCAAATGAAATATGTAGTTAGGTATAGACTTTCTTCTGTGTATATGTGAACTATCACATGAAACAAAGGGTTAAGTCACAAAGTGATTTTGGAGAAAAAAATATTGTTTAAGGTAAAACATTTGCAATTAACAAAATACCTTGCAGGTTGATCAATTGAAATATCAGAAACATGATCTTACAAAAACTTTTAAAGAATATTTTTTGNTTCTTGTGCAGTCAGGGATGGTAGGTCAATGTTTTAGTTACAGGTTATGCAAGGAAAGTGTTGATTGGTAAATGATAATCTTAGTGAAATGTCAAGTCACACAATTAAAGCCATTCATTGGACTTATCATCTTGTATAGTACTTAATATCCAGAGTTGGTTTAGTTTGTGTTCTTGTCTTCTTTCTCCTTGTCCTGTTCTCATTGCTTGTATTGTTTTTTTAGGCTGGTTAACTGTCTCAGACTCTTCAAAGGCCATATCGGAATGTGCAAAGAATGCTCTGCATTTGCATGAACTAGAGAACCCATTAATCCTCACAATGGATATAAGACGAAGTGTGGCTGAACAGGACGTGGCCCTCATCTCGTTCTACAAGAGACCCAATGTTGAATGGGCACGTCCTCTTGAGTGCAGGCTTGAAGGTAAAATTTATTAAACAATGGCTTGCATAAGTATTCATACCCCTTTAAACTTTTCCATTTTTGTCATATTAAAACCACACGCATAAATTTATTTCATTGGAATTTAATGTGAAATACCAACACAAAGTGGTGTACAATTGTGAAGTTGAAAGAAAATTATACATGATTCAAAACATTTTTTACAAATAAACTGTGTGGTGTGCAAAAGTATTCAGACCTCCTGAACCAATAAATTGTGGAACCACCACCTGCTACGTCCTGATGCATCTCAGTAATCCAGGTAGAAAAATCAAAAAGAAAACATTAAGTAGGTCCTCTGGGCAGGTTCTTCTTTAATTAAATGTTTTGTCTCTCCTCCAAGACACTTCTTCAGTCTGAGTCCACCTGAAACTCCTCAGACTGAAGAAGTCTCTTGGAGGAGAGACAAAACATTTAATTAAAGAAGAACCCGCCCAGAGGACCTACTTAATGTTTTCTTTTTGCCTTATGCTACAATTACAGCTGCAAATTTTTAGGGTAATGTCTTCAGCAGCTTTGAACATCTAGTGACTGAATTTTTTGCACATTCTACTTTTCAAAACAGCTGAAGCTCAGTCAGATTAGATGGAGAGCATTTGTGAACAGCAGTTTTCAGATCTGGGTTTAGATCTGGACTTTGACTGGTCCATAACTCATGAATATGTTTTGTTTTAAACCATTCCATTGTA
>NW_013955238.1:10697-11587 GCF_001266775.1 Austrofundulus limnaeus
ACAAGGACCAATCACTGCATCGGATTTCATGTTTAAGAATAATGTCGGAGATATGGCAAGATAAACTTGTGAAATAACTAAGATAAGTTTACTTTCCACACACTAATGTCACCAGGTACTGATTGTTTGTAAATTACATAAAATGTCCTCATCTGCATCATGAATACAGATGAAAATCTCATGGATTTTTCCAAGTTTTACAGATTAAAACAAAAAACTCAGTTTCAAATTTATTTAACATGACAGAGACTGTAGGATGTTAAAAAACAATAAATAACATCAAATTAACCATCTTCCAACACGCTCTGCTGCTACAATAAAGCTCTCCTCTCATTTCCTCAACCTGCTTTGAGCTGCAGCTGTTGTCATCTCTGGCTGTCGGCTGACAGTTCACATGCAACCCCACAACCGCTAGCATGTGATTAATATGGATTTTTGAGGCTCATTATACAGGTAAACAACCGAGACCCCCGCACGCTCCATCATAGTATCGTGTGATTGATAGTAAGACCATATAAAGGGAAAATTCACAGTGAGTTTTTTTCCCTCTTCCTTTTTATTTATTTTTTCCCTGGGGGGGGGGGCATTTGCATGGACTCACCAGCTAATAGTTTAAAATTTTCTAAAGCCACACACAAATATCCATCTTTTAATCCAAAATTATGCGCACTGGGTTTTTTTTTTAAACCTTTTATTTCTTTTGTATTTCATGACGAAAACTGCTTTCCACATAACTATGAAGAACACTCAGGTGGGGAGGACAGCTGTGTTCTCTCTGATCTGTCTCTTCAGCTCATCTCAGACCCCTAGTGGCAACTCTTAACCACTTAGTAGTCCTCTGAAACAGTCTTAATTTTTCTTGAGAGTAAGAGTGATTCTTAGACTTAAGA
>NW_013955238.1:11597-12903 GCF_001266775.1 Austrofundulus limnaeus
TGTCCTGATGTGTAAAAATAATAATAAATAATAAAATTCACAATATATTCTTTAGTTTTATAATGCCACCTAAACTGGCCATAAAGGTTCTAGAAAAGGCCTCGAAAAAGCCCCTGGACCATCAGTTGATAATCACAGTTATAGCTTATTTTGCGGCTCTGGACACATTTTATAAGTGAGACCAGTAGCAGAAATGGCTCTTGATTGTAAAGGTTGCAAAACCCTGATTTAGGCATTAGCAGTCATCAGGCAACTTCTGAATGCAATTGGTTGCGCTCAGAGGTTGCTGAATACTTTTGCACACTGCACTTTTAATTTTTTTCATTTGCAAAAAATTTTTTGAATCATGTATAATTTTCTTTCCACTTCACAATTGCATACCACTTTGTGTTGGTCTTTCACATTAAATTCCAATGAAATGTATTTATGCTGTGGTTATAATGCGACAAAATATGGAAAAGTTCAAGGGGTGTGAATACTTTTTGCAAACCACTGCAACTATGCTTAAATTTCAAGCAGTATATTTTTTTAAGTTGACTATTTTTGTTGTGATCTCACAGGGGATACTGCTATTGGACAAGGAGTAGTACGCTTCTTCTTATCAACGTGCATGGAGAAGCTGGTGTCTGGGTTTTGCATTAATTTTGGTGAGTTTTTATTTAGTATACGATATTTATGTTTGTGGTGTTCATTGTTTTCAAAGCAATTCATAGTGTAATTGACTTATTCCTTGTTTTGAAAAACTTAGTACTTATTTGAAGGTAATTTGTTTTTTCTTCTCATTTATCACATAGCAAACTCTTCTGTTACCCCAGTTTTTGAAGGAGAGCTGGGCCACTTAGTCCCACCAGCATCTCAGTTTCTTGTGGACAGTGACATGTTCCTTATGGCCAGGAGAATGGTAGGACACTCCTTTCTTCATGGAGGACCGTGCCTATCTGGACTTAGCCCAGCTGTTGTACATGTCTTGCTCGGTGGAAGTCCTGAAACTGCCACAGTTACACTTCTGGACTGTCCAGACCTGGACATCAGAGGGACAATCCAGCTTGTATGTTTTTATTTCATGTTTATATTGATCAAAATTTATACACTGGCCTTAATGAGTCACAGACATTTGTGTGTTGATTATCTACACTACTGTACTCACAATTGTTATCAATCAAATTATCTTCCACCTGAGATTTGGTCTAAGGCTTAATTTGAAATAGTTTTTTTTTACACCATTTCCTTGTGTGTATAAGGAATTTAAATTCCCATTTTTTTCTGAACTGTTTTCTAATTTCACAGCTTGAAGGGGAAACCAAGC
>NW_013955238.1:16036-16554 GCF_001266775.1 Austrofundulus limnaeus
ATTGTTTTGAGGGAAAATAGGAGTAGTTCCTCTGTGTGGAAAACAGGGAAAGTGGTGAAAAGGTGCTGTGTAGGACTGCACTTCTCACATAAAAACATCCAGAGATAAAACATTAAATTTTCTGACTGCAGAAGCAAGGAGAGAATAGACACTTTGTTGTTCTGCCTCTGCAGACCTCTGTGCTGCTCCTTGTTTAAAAATAATTGCCTCATTATTTTGATTTAAAAACCCACTAAAACTGGCAAAACTGAAGAGTAAACACTGTAACATGTTTAGATTTTGTAGTTATAGTGTAATTTAAATATCACAGATAATTACTCCGTCTTACTCTATCTCTCCATTGCTGCCAAACTCCATTCAGCTTTTGGGTCTTTTTATTTTCTTCTTCCTGTAGGTTTTTTTAGTGCTTGTCAGATAACTTTGGGCCTCTGTCAAAAAAGAGGTCTGGGGGGTTATATTTTTTTGTTTTGAAAGAAAGATGGTCGATAGTGGCACTTTTTTCATGATTACCATGTTTC
>NW_013955238.1:17554-18409 GCF_001266775.1 Austrofundulus limnaeus
TATGTATGTATATATACATACATATATATACAACAGCTGGTTTTACTAAATGCAAGTAATGATTCTTGACTTCTGGGTTCAGTAGTTTTGAGAACTGTTAAACACGAAGGATTCTGGAGACAACAGTTTTGTGCAAGTGATACAATGTTAATTTTACTGGGCCAAAAAGTTACATTCATTTTGTTCCAAATAAACTACAAAAGAGAGCAACTTACTTTGTTCATTTATTTAATCATAAACATGTTCCCACCTTCAGTTTTACTTTTACATTAAAATTTTAGGTGTAAACTTGCAAATTTTCAGTTCAGTAATCCCAATATTGCAAGCAAACTTTGGAACAAAATACCATTTTCCAACTACCCTAAATTCACATTACATTAACATTATTTGCAGTTGCATTTGTGTAGCTCTATAAGAATTGCTCACAAAACTGAACAGCTGCAATGTAGATGTCGGAGCCAAAGGACTGGGATGCAGCTCTTGGATTAACCACTTCCTGTAAGCCTGCCATTTGTTCCTCAGTCAACGGACAGTCAGTGTTAGGAACGACAATGGCCGAATGGTTCTGGCAAGAGAGGCCACTTTCCTCCCACTCGATGTCTGGAATCTGGACAAGCTGCAATTTAAAATATATATTTTAGGAAAGAATGTGTATAAGAAACTTGAGTGCTAAAAATGAGCATCTTTACCTGTGCATTTTCTGGTTCAGGAACAGGGTGATGTGTGTGACCCAACACCCACAGCTGGTTGGGGCTGATGTTGGTTTCTGTTCGTAGTGGATGATTGTCCCAACCACTGCAAAATGTATTCAGGTCATCCTGCAGGCGAGGCAGAAACACATAATGGAAGCAGAGG
>NW_013955239.1:0-2574 GCF_001266775.1 Austrofundulus limnaeus
ACCCAGGAGGGTTAGCTCCTCAGGCTGCTTCTGATTGGCTGGTTCTGGTTGGCTGCTTCTGATTGGCTGGTTCTGGTTGGCTGCTTCTGATTGGCTGGTTCTGGTTGGCTGCTTCTGATTGGCTGGTTCTGATTGGCTGCTTCTGATTGGCTGATGAAACTCTTGTTCAGTTCTCTTGTTTGGAGAGAACCTGAATCCAGAGAAATAAAAGCTAAACTCAGATAAAAACTCTACTTTTCAGGTTGAGAAAATTTCCTGAATCACAAACAGCTGATTTGTTTCCAACATCCGGTTCTGATCAGCTGGTTTCGGTTAAAAACCCAGTTCTGCTTCCACAAACACTCAGACACCTGCCGAACCACTCACCTGGACACACGCGCACCACAGGTCCCACAGTCACGGCCGCGCGCCTGCACACGAATATAAGTAGCGTCGTGTCACGTGGCGCGGGCACAACCCACCAATCAGCTGATCGATGAACCACAGAACCACTTCCGGTCCGACGTTAAGCAGAAAGGTTCCGAGACAGAAAATAGTTCCTAAATATCATAAAGATGAACCTGTCTGAGAATAAAACTTTATGTTTAATAAAATGACTTTTATATAAATACAGTCGTCCTGTTTGTTTGTTTGTTTGTTTGTTTGTTTGTTTGTTTGTTTGTTTGTTTGTTTGTTTGTTTGTTTGTTTGTTTGTTTGTGTTAAAGGTCTCGCTCTGCTCAATCTGAACTTTTCTGTTTTTTATTTTATTTTAAAGCTTTAATAAAATATTTTCCCTCTGAAGGGCACTGAGGGGCCGGAGGACTGAGGACCCTGTTCAGACCAAGTCCAGRTGCAGGATCCGGACCCTGACCTGTCCCACTGCAGGTCCAGCTGGTCTGCAGCTCGTGGTCTCAGTGTGATGATGTTTCATAAAACCATGAAAGTGAAAATAAAACTGGTTTAAAATTTGTCAAGTCAGAGATGTCAGAATATTATTTGTGTTAAATAAGAGGAAGAATGTGTTATTTTTGTTTTTAATGTTTTATCATCACTACTTTTATAGTCTTCTGTTGTATTCATGATAAAATACATCAAAATAAAGTATTTCAAAGGTAACAGAACTTTGTAATACTTGGTTTATTTACAGAATGACTTTAAAACAGTTTTTGTTCCTCTGATGAGCAGAAACTGTGCAGTTTCTCATTTCMACATGCTTCTGGGGGCTTTTAATTTGAAAATCTTGGCGTTGAGAGCTGAAAGTCCAAACAGGAAGTGGATCGACCTGAAATGATTTATTTGTCAACATTTTAAGTGAATTCAAACCAGAAGCTTCAGTTTCAACCTGCTGATTATTAATAAATGATTAATTAATTATTATTATTAATAATCTTTATTTAATTTGAGTTTGTTTGAGGAGCTGAACMTAAAAGCTTCAGTTTGGGTCCAGATCCTGGTCTCTGGATGATCAGGTTCTGTTGTCAGGAATGTGTCTGAATAAAGTTTCTCTGTTTGAACACCATGTGGACCAGCAGCTCAGGTCCTGCAGGAGGTTCTGTGACCCGGGTCCACTCATTAGCTGCCTTCAAGCTGTCGGTTCTGAGAGAACCTGGAGGTGAGGACGTTCCCCGGATCAGACAGGATCCGGTTTCAGCCGACCGGCCTCCTTAATGACCCCTTTCTGTCCTCCCAGACTCCGGGTCCCTGCAGAACCTGAACCAGCCTCCAATCTGTTGGACATCTGCAGCCRGTCTCACCTGTCATTAGTCGTCCCGGCCCGGTCGGCCCGCCACGGACACGGCTCCGGCCCATCTTTCCCTCGGTCCTGGTGCGCTCTCAGGGGGGCTGGGGCAGGGCCCGGACCCCCCTGAGACCAAGTAAAACCGTCCGTCATTACCTGTGCTGGGCGGAGGAAGGTGGGTRGGGGCGGGGCTCTCCAGGGAGGTTCTGGTCTTCTTTTGTCTCAGGAGGAACTGAGGGCCGTTGGACCCGTTGGACTGGTCCCTGAGCTAAAGACTCCCCAGAAAACTGAAAAGTCCCGTTATGGACCAAGAAGACACGATGGAGTTCTGAAGGGTTCTGATGGGTTCTGTTTAGTTTTGATGGGTTCTGATAGGTTCTGTTTAGTTCTGATGGGTTCTGATGGGTTCTGTTTAGTTCTGATGGGTTCTGTCAGAATGTATCATGGAGATGACTCTCAGCTACTACCACACCAAGTTGGACCTGAAGATCTGCTGAGGCGGCCATCTTGAACCATCATGGAGTCAATGGTTCCTGTTGTAGAAATATTTATTAACCTGCAGAAACAGGTGAACAAAGAGAGTGCACTGTGCAGATGGTCGTGATGATTTAATWAAAGGTTCTGCAAAGGGCAAGACGAGCCGCGAGGTGATCAGGGAGGATCAAAGCCCTGAGGACCACCGCAGACCGACTAGCCGTGGCTACAGCAAACAGTTTTGTCAAACTGGGTGGAGCCTCAGAGACCAATCACAAAGTTACAGGTTTACAGCAGGATCAAAGTGAGAACAGACATCAATCAAAGCACAGATTATAATAAATGTAGCCGTTATCAGAGATACAAGGCAGTGTGAACAGGA
>NW_013955239.1:3574-8623 GCF_001266775.1 Austrofundulus limnaeus
CGGTGTCCCTCCTGATGAAGGCCTGTCCCTGGGGGAAGCTGAAGGTCTTCACGCYGCTGGACGGAGACAGGGACATGCTAAAAGCCAGACCTGCCTGTCTGTGAGGTACCTGTAGTGGATCATGAGGCTGAGGTCCTGCTGGTGGGATTTTTGGGGTGAAAACACTAGAACTGGTCCAGGGTTTGTTTGGGACTGGACTTGAAGAGGACAACCCAGATGGTGTCCAGTGTTGTGGCAGTGAAGACCAGTGAGACAACTGTTGTTCTTGGTTTCTGTCCTGGGTTTGAAATGGACACAGACCTTTGATGGAACAGGACTCAGTCTGGTCTGAGAAGAAGGACCCTGATGCGTCTGGGTTCAGGATCAGAGCTTCATCAGACCTGTAAGATCCAGTCAGTCTGGTGAAGTCCTCTGGAGTTTTTAAACAGTTCTGAGGGAACACAGGTGGACTATCAGGCCCATCGTAGGAGAGTCTAAGACCAGGTTTCGGTTCTGGGTTTTGGCAGTAGCTGTAGACCGATGACGGCGTCACCGGGTCCACTGGAGAACTGAAACAGGAACCAGGTGTCCATCTAGAGGAGGACTCACCAAAACCCAAATCTCTGAAGCTGTCTTCAGGTGAGGACTCCCTGGATGTATCAACGATGTCTTGGTCCTTCAGTCCCAGACTTCTCAGGACCCAGAGGTCCAGGTTYGGTTCTGAGCAGGGGTCGGAGCAGAACTGGGTCATGAGATTCCTGCAGACCCTCTTGCTGATCTGTTTGGAGATGTGAGGAGGTCCGGTCAGGGTTCTCCTCAGGTTCCTCCTCCCGTCTGGTGTCAGTTTCTGTGWGGAAGGATTTGGATCAGAACCAGAACCGTTGGAGGTCTGAATGCAATCAGCAGAACAGCTCGTAAATATATTATTATGTTATTGTTGTTGTTTATCAGATGAGATGAGAGCAGATGGACAGAATTGATCTGAATAAAGTCTAAAATAAAAACAATAAACTAAAATAAACACCTTGTAGTTTTTATTTATATGAGTGAAAATAAAAAGGATCAATAAAACGTTTTTCATCATTTAATGAAGCAGAAAAGTTGCCAATTTATTCTGAATSTGTGGTTCCATCTGATCGCTGACTCAGCACTTTGGTTTTCCTTTTGTTTCTCCTCCGTTGAACCATCACCTTATTGTGGTGGAGGAGTTTGTGTGCCTGAATGATCCTAGGAGCTCTGCTGTCAGAGGGTCTCCCATGGCAGATTGGTYCCAGGTGACAGGCCAGACAAAGAATAATTCAACAGATTCTTATGGACAGATAAAAAAATCAAGGAACTCAGAGTCCCTTGCCCGGACGTGGGTTACCGGGGCCCCACCCTGGAGCCTGGCCTTGGGGAGAGGCTCGTYGGTGAGCTCCTGGTGGCCGGGTCTCTACCCATGGGACCTGGCTGGGCTCAGCCCGAATGAGCTACATGGGTTTGTCTTCCTGTGGGGCCCCCACCTGCGGGAGGGGCCATACGAGTCAGGTGCATGATGCCATGGACAGTAGCTAAAGGCGGGGGCCTTGGCGCTTTGACCCTGGTCTAACAAAACTGGCTCTTGGGACTTGGAACATCACCTCTCTGGTGGGGAAGGAGCYTGAGCTTGTGCGTGAGGGTGAGAGGTACCAGCTAGATACAGTTGGGCTCACCTCAAAGCACAGCATGGGCTCTGAAACCGATCTCCTCGAGAGGGGCTGGACTTTATTCTTTCCTGGAGTTGCCCATGGTGAGAGGTCCTGGACCTCTGTGTGGGTCTGCTTTTGGCCCCCCGACTTGGTGCCTGTGTGTTGGAGTTTACCCTGGTAGATAAGAGGATAGCTTCCTTGTGCCTTTGGGTGGGGGTACGGGCTCTGACGGTCATTTGTGCTTATGCACCAAATGATTGTTCAGAGAACCTAGCCTTCTTGGAGTTCTTAGCGGGGTGCTGGAAGGTGCTGCAGCTGGGGATTCTTTTATTCTGCTGGGGGACTTCAGTGCCCACGTGGGTAATGACAGTGTGACCTGGAGAGGTGTGATTGGGAGGAACGGCCWCTCTGATCTGAACCCAAGCGGTGTTCTGTTGTTGGACTTCTGTGCTCGTCACAGTTTGTCCATCACAAACACCATGTTCCAACATAAGGGTGTCCATAAGTGCACGTGGCACCAGGACACACTAGGTCACAGAACAATGATTGACTTTGTAGTCATGTCATCTTATCTGCATATTTTGGACACTCGGGTGAAGAGAGGAGCTGATCTGTCAACTGACCACTACCTGGTGGTGAGTTGGCTCTGGTGGTGGGGGGGATGCCGGTCAGACCTGGTAGGCCAAAGCGTGTAGTGAGGGTTTGCTAGAAATGCCTGGCAGAGGAACCTGTCAGACAGATCTTTAACTCACACCTCCGGGAGAACTTCAATCACATCCCAGCCGAGGCGGGGGACATTTAGTCTGAGTGGGCCATGTTCTGTACCTCAATTGTTGAAGCAGCTGCCTTGAGCTGTGGCTGCAAGGTTRTTGGTGCTTCTCATGGTGGCCATCCTTGAACTCGGTGGTGGACACCCCGGGTAAGGGAGGCTGTCAAGCTGAAGGACGAGTCCTATCAGGCCTTGTTGGCTGGTAGGACTCCGGAGGCAGCTGAGGAGTATCTGCAGGCCAAGCAGGTCACAGCCCTGGCTGTTGCTGAAGCAAAAGCTCTGATGTGGGAGGAGTTCGATGAGGCCTTAGAAAAAGACTCTCGATCGGCTCTGAGGAGATTCTGGCAAACCATCCAGCAGCTGAGGTGGGGGAAGCAGCACTTCACTAACACTGTGCTCAATGAAGGTGGGGTGCCGTTGACCTCAACCACTGATGTCRTCGGGAGGTGGAAGGAATACTTCTCGTACCTTCTCAACCCCAGCAGCATGTCTTCTATGGAGGAAGCAGAGTCTGAGGACTTTGGGGATKGTCTGTCCATAACTGAAGCTGAGGTCTCTGAGGTAGTTAAAAAGCTCCACAGCGGCAGKGCTCCAGGGGTGGATGAGATCCGCCCTGATTTTCTCAAGGTTCTGGATGTTGTAGGGCTGTACTGGTTGACACGCCTTTGCAAYATCGTGTGGWGATCTGGGGCAGTGCCACTGGATTGACAGACTGGGGTGGTGGTTTCCCTCTTTACAAAGAAAGACCGGAGGGTGTGCTCCAAYTACAGGGGCATCACTCTCCTCAGCCTCCATGTAAGGTCTTTTCAAGGGTACTGGAGAGGAGAGTCCGATCGATGGTCCAACCTCTGGTTCAGGAGGAACAATGCAGGTTCAGTCCTGGCTGTGGAACACTGGACCAACTCTTTACCCTCACTAGGATCCCTGAGGGGTCATGGGAGTTTGATAATCCAGTCTACATGTGTTTTGTGGACTTGGAGAAGGCATTCAACCATGTTCCCTGAGGTACACTGTGGGGGTGCTCTGTGAGAATGGGATTGTGGGTCCGTTGTTACAGGCCATTCAGTCTCTATACAAGCGGTGTGAGAGTTTGGTTCATTGCTGGCAGTAAGTCGGACCCCTTCAGAGGGGGAGTTGGACTCCACCTGAGCATACATGGTCACACATTCTGTTCATAACTTACATGGACCAAACTTCTCAGCACTTCCAGGGGGTGGAGGGAGTCTGATTTGGTGGGCACAGGATTCCATCTCTGCTGTTTGTAGATGATGTGGTTCTGTTGACCTCATCATACCGTGATCTCCAGCTCTCACTGGACCAGTTCACAGCTGGGATGAGGATCAGCACCTCCAAATCTGAGTCCATGGTCCTCAGTAGGAAAGAGTGGATTGCTCTCTGTGGGTTTGGGGTGAAGTTCTGCCTCAAGTGAAGGAGTTCAAGTATCTCAGGGTTTTTTCAGGAGTGAGTGAAGAATGGAGCATGAGATTGATGGACTGATCGGTGCAGCTTCTAGTTTTACAGACTCTGTACATCTGGTGATGGATGGTTTGTATYTTCCTGTTTGATTAAATCTCTTCTGCAGACTTTGTGATATTTGAACTGTTTTCCAGCAGCAGGTTAAACTCATTCAGCTGCTCAGATGTTTGATTTTTACACTTTAGAAAAACAAATATTTTCAGGTGAAAAAACTCAAACATTTTCTCTTCTTTTCACTTTTACACAGATTGTTTTTACCTGATTGTTTCTGACTGAAAACTAAAGTTTGAAACTTTTACTGGGTTTAAACGACTTGTAGCAGAATTCTGAAATGTGCAGAGAGAGCCCGGTTCTGGACCTGACGGTCCGGTTCTGGACCTGACGGTCCGGTTCTGGACCTGACGGTCTGGTTCTGATGGTGCACACACCTGAGCCTTCAGCTGCAGGTTCCTCAGGGAGGAGGAGCTGAGGAACTGTCGGAGCTTCTTGTTCTCCTCCTGCAACCGGGCCAGCTGCTCCTCTCTCTGCTGCAGAGCATCCTGCAGCTGGAAGACACACACACACACACACACACACACACACACACACACACACACACACACACACACACACGTTAGGACTGCTCCAGCTCCTGCCAGCAGGGTTGCAGCAGATCTTACCTGTCTGTTCCTCTGCAGGTGAGGAGACAGCTGCTGTGTCCACGTCCCCGCAGCAGGAGGACCGCTGGTAAAAGTCCTCTGAGACTCTGACAGAAGATCAGGATTTAGTCAGAATGTCTCAGCTGTAAATATTTACCCCAGAATTTGTTTAAAGCAGGTAAACTGAAAGAAAATGAATTTTTTGTTTTTACTTCAGTGTTTGCTGTAAGATCTGATTGTTTCTGGACTCTTTGACAACAGCAGCCTCTTGTGGTTTATAGAGGAACTGCAGGAAGATCAGACTGACCTCTGACCCAGGACACCCAGGAGACCCAGGAGACCCAGGAGACCCAGGACTGTATCTGATTCTGGTTCAGAACAAGTCAGCAGATAAAACAGAACCATTCTGTAAATATGGATTAAAGTTTCACTCACCGAACAGAGGAGACACCTGTCTGCTGTCACTGAGGTCACTGAGGTCATGGGGGTCACTGAGGTCATGGGGGTCACTGAAGTCATG
>NW_013955239.1:9623-11246 GCF_001266775.1 Austrofundulus limnaeus
CACCCAGGAGACCCAGGAGACCCAGGAGACCCAGGACTGTATCTGATTCTGGTTCAGAACAAGTCAGCAGATAAAACAGAACCATTCTGTAAATATGGATTAAAGTTTCACTCACCGAACAGAGAAGACGACACGTGTCTGCTGTCACTGAGGTCACTGAGGTCATGGGGGTCACTGAGGTCATGGGGGTCACTGAGGTCATGGGGGTCAGGCACCCAAAGGGTGGACAGGGTCTCCATGGAAATGTCACTGATGTCTGTGCTGGAGACCTCTGGATCTTCAGATGATGAAAACTGGAGAAAGAGAATAAAGACAAGGATTAAAAGCTGAGACTATGTGTGTGTGTGTGTGTGTGTCTTAAGTTTTAGTACTGTATGTTAAAAATTAGAGATGTCCGATAATATCGACCTACAGATATTATCTGTTTGATATCAGCATAAAAATGTAAAATCTCTAAAATCAGTTTCTGTTTTTATTCTGATAAATTAAGGTCTGGATTTGACCAAAGTGTGTTAATAAATGCTTCTGGTCCAGAAACGTTCACCGGTGTGCGATTGATGACATCGTCAAACTGGATTATCTCAGGGATTATCTCAGGGATTATCTCGGGGGGAGCATGATCCAAACTGTTGTTTGAGACAAAGTATTTAAAATAAATATGGCACTTTTCCCCTAACTTCAGTGAACTGGTTTTTATTTTAGTACAATGTTTACCTCAGGAATGCATCCAGACCTTGTCAGACTCGTGTACCCCTGAGTCATTGTGTCACACCACTGGTACCCTGCAGTCAGATGTAACCATCATTCTCCAAAACTGTTATATACAACTGATTATTAATGACATTTATTTATTTAACCCCCTTAACTAGAATGTTTAACTGTCAGGCATTTTGKTCTTTTCAACTCAAATTAAATATAAAGATAAATATGTTGCCCTGACAGTGAATAAGTAATTAAATTAGGATTAAAGTRTACAGGTACAGGAAGCAGCATCCAAAATACATCAGAAACTCACCAAAATGATCAAATTCAGAGAGATTCTGTGTTTCAGACTGGATTCCATTTTGTTTTGTCAATTCCACCATTCTGTCTCAGAAATCATCGGGCCCTACATGTCTCAGTCTTATTCTTAATTTCATTCTTTACACACCTGGAAAATTTTCTGTGTACCCCTGTAATACGCTTGTGTACCACCAGGGGGTACACGTACCCCTGGTTGAGAAGCCCTGCAGTGGGGTATCAAACATCAGGCATAATGTCCCTGACAGGAGATATGTGAGGTCMCCTTAATATCTGTTTGTGATATCAGTTAATATCAGAATCAGAATTTAAGTGTTGAACACTTTCTTCATATCAAACATCGGCAAAAAGTCAACATCTAACATCTTTATTAGAAAGTATAATATTACTAATAATGGTACACAAACCTAAACATATTTGTTCAATATAAAAACTGATAAATAATAAAACATTTTAATTAGTATGTGTGTTAACTGTAACGTCCTGGTGCTGCTCAATAATCCAGGAAAATAAAAAAACAGAAGGTTCTCTAACTGTAGAGTCCTGACCTGTAGATGAGTGTAAACTGTAGAGTCCTGACCTGTAGATGAGTGTAAACTGTAG
>NW_013955240.1:0-493 GCF_001266775.1 Austrofundulus limnaeus
CTTTTAGAGGCCCCTGTTCAGTAGATCACCAATGTGGAAGGTAAAATCACCAACAATGAGAAGACAGTCAAAGTCTACACACATAACAGACAGTATTTCAATAAGATCCGCAGGGCAGTTTGTACAATATGTGGAAGACTGGTATGCTGGCTTGTTCACAAACGCCAGAGACACGAGAGTTCATTTTACTGATGTTTACTGTTGTCTTGCATCTTTACATCTTCACACCACATGTACACCGTAGAACTGATGAAACATGAAAATGTTGTAAAACATTAGCTTTCTCACTTTAACCTAAACAAATATTTAGGAATAACATTTGAGAAAAACTGTTCAGCAGAAATACATATTAAAAAAGTAACATTTTTATAAGATAGCTGTTTACATTGGAAGGCATCTTTAAACACTATTGCAACACCACCTCCTATCGTATGTCCTTGTCTAAAAGCTCAGATTTGGTGGAGTTGATCTGATAAGAGTGACAGCACTATCA
>NW_013955240.1:1593-1980 GCF_001266775.1 Austrofundulus limnaeus
GACATCCCTAACACAAAACAGTCTAACTCAGGGTGGTGAGGGGAACAGGATGGAGGGCACAAAGAATGACACAAAGATAATAATAAAAAAAACTGACTTGGAAATGAAACATTGAGAAGCAAAACCTTAAATAAACACAAATGAATCAGAAATGACTGACAAGAAGACACGTTTGCATCGGGGGGACAGAGTTCAGGTGGATACCAGGGACACAACCATTGTGGAGTGGAGGGGTGAAGGGACTCAAAGAAGGTTGCCATTGAGAGTCCCACTCATAAACTAATACACTTAATTTTAATTCAAAATCTGAAAAACTGGCTGAGTTATGGCCATGTTTGAACCTCTGACTGGGATTGGCAATGGTACAAACAAGGGAACACACAAAAG
>NW_013955240.1:2639-3260 GCF_001266775.1 Austrofundulus limnaeus
GTCCAGGGGCGGGACAAAGCCCAGCCTTTATCCAATGACTCGTCTCGTTTCGCTGCATTTTTTTGCTTCAACATTGAAGTCTGTGGAAGCTCAGCGTCAGACTATTTAAAGCACTGTGAAGCTGTGGGAATGAGGGAAAGGAAAGATGATAAGACGTGATAAGAAGCTGGTTCTGAACAAAAGTTGAGCATGTTATAGCGCATATTTAGTCAATGACATGAACAGTGTATATTTGTTCACTTATTTTTTTACATTTTACATTTGAGCTTCCGTTGCAGTCTTAGAGCAATCGCCTCTGAATATATGTATTAACAAAAAGCAAAAACAAAAGCGGTTGTGGCAGTAAATGTACTTCTGAATAAGAAGTAATCAAAAGGAGCAATCTCAAAGAGCAAACATGAAGAACACGACAACTGGCAGGGAGCCAGAGAATGCAGAACTAAAAGCACAAAGACACACTGGTTGTGTCTCAAATTGGGCTGCATCCTCAGGTGCATTTGTCGGCCACTTATGTCACAGCCAGTGCCCCACACCTAAGGCTGTCCCAATATGTGGGCGTTGCTCATGTTGTCGACAAATGTGTCCCACAAAATCCTGTAAATGAAGGTTGCATCTGAGTAT
>NW_013955240.1:4260-4626 GCF_001266775.1 Austrofundulus limnaeus
AATGAAGGTTGCATCTGAGTATTTTTCTCAGATGAGGATATCAGGATTCACTGCAAAGTCAGCAAACTACTAAGTTGATGTAGTTTAGAAATTTGTCACGGATGAATTGAAATGACACAGAAGGTAAAATTAAACAAAACACACTAAACCCTACAGAATCTCCCATCTAAGAGAAGGCCACTGACATCCCTAACACAAAACAGTCTAACTCAGGGTGGTGAGGGGAACAGGATGGAGGGCACAAAGAATGACACAAAGATAATAATAAAAAAAACTGACTTGGAAATGAAACATTGAGAGGCAAAACCTTAAATAAACACAAATGAATCAGAAATGACTGACAAGAAGACATGTTTGCATCGGGGG
>NW_013955240.1:5429-7909 GCF_001266775.1 Austrofundulus limnaeus
GTAAATATAGAACATTGATTTCATCCATTTTGATTTCAATGGCTGTGTTTGCAGCACTCCTAACCTTGTGTGGATGCTCCTTGGTCTAGCTGAATACGTGCCCCAGCAACCAGTTTACGTGCCCAGCAACAAGTGTCTGAGTGGTTTTTGTATTATGGTACGATGTGACTACTATACGATCATTGGTTGACTCGATGTGATGTTTTTTCTATGTGTGTCAATAAAAAGTGGATCACGAAACTCCGAGTTCTCAGAGCTGTCCTCTTCTCCCCTGGCTTCTCATCTGCAACAGAGTCTCTTGGTCCCACCATGTCTGCTTCAGCACCAGATCTCATCATGTTTGCTACAGCCCCTGTTGAGCTCTCCACGTCTGCTGCAGACCCTGCTGAGCTCTCCACGTCTGCTACAGGCCCTGTTGAGCTCTCCACATCTGCTGCAGCCCCTGTTGAGTTCTCCACGTTTGCTGCAGCCCCTGTTGAGCTTTCCACGCCTGCTGCAACATCGGATGAGACCTCCACACCTTTTTCGGCTGAGCCGAAGGGTTCCAGCTCTTCCGAGCCAAAGGGTTGCTGCTTCACCGAGCCTTCTATTTCCAGAGCCTCCATGCACGAGACCACTTCCTCTGCCTCATCTCGCCGTCGCTGGAGGAAAGCCGTTGCTGCCTCAGGGCAGGTTCTGACTGCCCCACCTCTATGCTTCGTCGAATCATCGGGTTGTTTCTATGTCCTTAGAAGGGAGGAAGCTGCAGCACCACAGACCTCCACGACATCTGCAGCGCCACAGATCTTCACGCCAGCATCATCTTCATCACCACCATCATCGCCTTCATCTGATCCTGCATCATCTTCATCACCACCATTGTCACCTTCGTCTGATTCTGCTTCGTCTACTGACTCTTCAGAGATCGAGTCTTCAGGGAACCAGCCTATAGAATTTGAGTCATCTGAGTATCCTGAGTTCGAGTCGTCTGAGTATCCTGAGTTCGAATCGTCTGATGATTAGTATCCTGAGTCTGAGTCATCTGATGATGAGTATCCTGAGTCTGACTACTCAGGATCTGAACCGGATTACGACCCGGACTATGATCCTGAAAATTACCCTTTTTGTCTGGAGTACCACGACCACTCAACGCCACCTTCAGAGTTCCAGTCTTCAGGGTTCGAGTCTACAGAGTCTTCAATTCACGAGTCTACAAAGTTTACACAGTCTACAGAGATTGAGACTACAGAGATCGAGACTACAGAGTCTTCAGTTCTCGAGTCAACGGAATTACAGAGATCGATTCTTCAGAGCCTCCAGAGTCTTCACAAGATCCAGACTCATCGGTTCCAGTCTACAAGTCTCCAATCCTCGAGTCACCATACAGTCTTTCATCCTCATCAGTTCCAGTCTACGAGTCATCAGTTCCAGTCTATGAGTCATCAGTTCCAGTCTCTACATTATCATCATCATCAGCTCCTGAAACCCCGGGTGGGATTGTAAAGTCCCCTGGTCAGTCCATGTCTTCAGAGTCCCCAGGTGGGATTGTAAAGTCCCTGGGTCAGTCCAAGTCTTCAGAGTCCCCAGGTGGTATTGTAAAGTCCCTGGGTCAGTCCAAGTCTCCTGAACCTGAGCCAGCACCCAAGTCTCCTGAGCCAGCACCCGAGTCTCCTGATCCAGAGCCATCACCTGAGTCTCCTGAGCCAGAGCCAGTGCCCACGTCTAAGGGGTCCAAGTCGCCCAGGTCTAAGGGATCCAAGTCATTCAAGTTTCCTCAGGGTCCACAGCCTCGCTTCGACCGGCCATTGGGCCGACCTCGCTTCGGCCGGTCATCTGGCCGACCTCCTGATCTCGTTTTCACTGCGGCCAGGCCGCCCTCCTAAACTGGAGCCAGCACCCAAGTCTCCTGAGCCAGCACCCGAGTCTCCTGATCCAGAGCCATCACCTGAGTCTCCTGAGCCAGAGCCAGTGCCCACGTCTACAGGGTCCAAGTCGCCCACGTCTAAGGGGTCCAAGTCATTCAAGTTTCCTCAGGGTCCATAGCCTCGCTTCGACCGGTCATTGGGCCGACCTCGCTTCGGCCGGCCACCTGGCCGACCTCCTGATCTTCGTTTTCGCTGCGGGCTGCGGCCAGGCTCCAGGCCACCCTCCTGAACTACGTTACTTTTTTCCATTACTTTTAAAACCTAAAAATGATACTTTCACTTCTTTGCTTTAAAGTTTAACACCTAGTTACTCATTATAAATTAAATCTGTCTGAACTCATCGTGAAAAGAGTTGCTTATGTGCTCTAAAAAAAAATAAATGTTGAATTTACTCAACTCATGTCAACTATCTCCACTAAACTTAGTAGAGTGAATTTGAGGCAGTATTCATATTTTATTTTTAAATAAATTGACCAGTTTACTCAACATTGTTTTGTGGAGCCAGTTTGGTTCAGTAAATTCAACAGTTTATTTGTTGGAGACCATGTGAGAGTACTTCCTTTTTCCGTCTACTTC
>NW_013955240.1:9978-12403 GCF_001266775.1 Austrofundulus limnaeus
TATCTATCTATCTATCTATCTATCTATCTATCTATCTATCTATCTATCTATCTATCTATCTATCTATCTATCTACAATGATTTTTTTTTTCAATTGTAAAGTCAGGCTAAATGACAATAATCAAAATAGTTTAACATGTTTACAATATCTTAGCCAATCTGTGCTGGATGTTTTTGTCATCAATCACAGTCCATGGAGCAATAAAAATATTTGTCCTTAAGTCTCATTGCAATATATCACGTGCAAAGTGTGCACTTCAGTCTGAGAGAGTGTTTGCATCTGCAGGTGTCACTTCATGTTCCCGTCGGCTTGTGGTTATTGACGTCGAAAGGTTCAGCCAGCAGCAGAGGGCTCAGACAAACACAAGAACTGATAATAGACAAGTGTTTCTGACACTGAACTGGTTTCTTCAACATGGCTGGTGAGTTAGATTCTTGGTTTAATCTACATTTTACAATAACAAAAAAAAAACTGTTACAGCAATTTGTAAACTTTCTTCAATATCTGCATCTTTTCAGTTCACTTAGACATTTTATTTACAAGTTCATGATTATTTTATGAGGAAAACATACAAACAAACGAAAACACTGTTTTACTGAAGAACAATTATTTTTGTCTTTTAGAATCAAAACCAACAAGAATTGTTCTCCTGGGGAAAACTGGAGCTGGAAAAAGCAGTCTTGCTAACACCATATTTGGAGAAAAACTGTTTGAAGTTCTCCCTGGATTCATATCTGGAACAAGTGTTTGTGAAGCCAAAACCAAATCTGTCAATAGCAGAAAAATCACTCTGGTTGATACACCTGGGTTCTTTGACACAAACAAAACTGAAGAGGAGTTAAAACCTGAGATAGTGAGGTGTATCACAGAGTGCTCACCTGGGCCTCATGCTTTTCTCATTGTGCTCAAAGTGGAGAGATTTACAGACCAGGAGGCAGATATAATCCACAGAATGACCAAATACTTCTCCGAAGATGTGTACAAGTATACAACAGTTGTTTTCACTAATGGTGATGAGCTCCCTGAAGGAGAGAAAATCGAGGATTTAGTGAGTCAAAATAAGTATTTGAGTGATTTAATAGAAAAGTGTGGAGGGCGGTGCCAAGTCATTGATAACAAACACTGGAACAATGACCCAAAAGACAAATGCAGAAGCAATGAGTACCAGGTGGAGGAAATACTTAAATCAATAGAGAAGATAGTGGATGCAAACAATGGAGACTGCTACACCAACGAGATGCTGCAATTAACTGAGAAACTGATTCAACAAGAAGAGAAGATGATTGCAGAGTCCTCAGAAAACAAGTCAGGAGAAGAAATCAGGAAAGAAGCTAAAAAGAGAGTGAATAAAATTCTTATCCAAGCAACAGGTATAACAGTCGGTGCACTGCTGGGAGCTTTACTTGGAGTAACAACAGCTGTTGCAGGTGTTATTGCACTGTTAATAAGTGTGGTGAAACCAACAACGGGAATAGCAGTAGTAGTAAAAGTGAAAGCAGGAGTAGCAACAGGAGCAGTAGCAGGAGCAGCAGCAGGAGCAGCAGGAGTGGAAGCAGGAGCAGCAGGAGTAGCAGCAGGAGCAGCAGGAGGAGCCATAGGAACAGGGCTTATTGCAGGAGGTGCAGTAGTAGGTGGTTTAGCTGCTGTAGGAGCTGGGTTTGGTGGTTATGTAGGACATCAAGCAGCTCAAACAGCTGAAACTCCACAGGAAGCAGCAGAAATGGCTGCAAAGGCTGTGTGGTCTGAAGGACTGAAAACTGTAAAAGGAGCTTACAATTTAGCATCACAGCTTAACAAAGAAGTAAAATACTCTTAAAAGAGGATTTAAAAAGTAACACTCCCCACTGACTGCAAATTTAAATATTTAATCACTTGACTAATAGTGTTCAATCCATCAACACAAAAAGTAAAAAAGTAACAAAATTACAATCAAAAATAGGAGTTTTCAGCTGTTTTATGTTCACATAGGTGTAGCATGAAAGAGCAC
Organism: Austrofundulus limnaeus; assembly: GCF_001266775.1. Lineage (NCBI taxonomy): Eukaryota > Metazoa > Chordata > Actinopteri > Cyprinodontiformes > Rivulidae > Austrofundulus > Austrofundulus limnaeus. Next base: position 11,966 of record NW_013955240.1, read on the forward strand.
TCTTCTGACAACGACCTCTTGACCTGAAGTCAGTTTTTCTAATAGAACTGAAATAATGTGTTTAAAGTTACCTTTGACATAAATACTGTCTAATGTTGCTTTAATGTTCACTGTCTTTCAATATCTAGATCAGCTACAGGCTGACAAAATGTTAATACAGTTCGTTTAATCTTTAGAAAAAAAATTAACTAAGTTTCCTTTATTTCATTATTATGTTTTATGTATAAATATTGTTGCTTTGTTGTGTGACAATAATTATAGCAATTACTATGATAAAAATCACTGAACGTTTTAATATGTTTTAACTAATGATGCATGGGCATAGATTACAATTTGTAGCTGAGCTTAATCTCAAAATTATTTTCAATCAACTGCAATGATTTTTTCAAATAAATTATTACTCTACCATGTCTGAATGTGTACATTTGTATGTTGCAC
>NW_013955240.1:13263-14789 GCF_001266775.1 Austrofundulus limnaeus
GCTCTCAGGACTCTGTCTGTCTCACACATGTTTCCTCCACTCTGGGTAAGGCTAAGTCTATTAGTTCTGAAACTAGCCGGCCTCTGGTCCTTGCCAAAAACAGTCACACAATTTTTTTCTCCCACCGTTCCACATTCGGTGGCCTATGCCGCCCCCTCGTGGCCGGCGAACACACGCTCACTCTTCTCTTCTCCCCGCCGGCAAACGGCGGACGTAAGAGAAGACAGGCAGCATGAACCACGTCACAAGCAAGGGCATCTCGCTCCCGCCTTGTCTCAGTTTGAATCCACCAATCACAGCGGCGTGATGAGCGCTGTGTTTGGCTCCGCTGAATCTTGCCTCGATTCATGCTCACGTACGGCCCCGGAGGCAACTCCTCCCGGGCCGCATTCAAAACAACGGCGCGCAGGGCTCCCCGGAGCTCCTGCACAGCCCTTTCGAGCAAAGCCTCCCATGGGTCACACGAGAGACCGTGACGGCGGCGAAGGCTCTGAATGGATTAGTTGCTATGACAACCGTTCTACAATCGGCGCATGCGCGAGCTCTCTCAGAGGCAGCTCCGTCTGGGAACACACTTGTCCTATGGACAAGTGGATGAAAAGCTTGATAAAAACGGGTTACAGGCTGCAGTTTGCAACCAAGCCTCCCCGGTTCAGCGGGATCCTAGAGACCCGTTTGTCGTCTCCACAGCAGGATCTCGCTCTTCAAGCAGAGCTTCAGGAACTCCTAAACAAGGATGTTATTTCCAGAGTTCCGAGCGGGAAGGAATACGAGGGTTTTTATTCCCGATATTTCCTTGTCCCCAAAAAATCAGGTGCGATGAGACCGATCCTGGATCTCTTGTTTTTTCAACAAATTCATACTGAAAAGACCTTTTCACATGTTGACAACCAAACAGATGCTCACATGTGTTCAGGAAGGCGATTGGTTCACGTCAATCGACCTGAAAGACGCCTATTTTCATGTCCCGGTCATCCCGGCACACAGAAAATACCTGCGTTTCTCTTTTTAGCAGACTCAGTACCAGTACAACCGTCTGCCTTTCGGTTACGCACTGGCACCACGCACCTTCTAAAAATGTGTAGAGACAGCACTGCAGCCTCTGTGCTCAGCGGGAATGAGAATCCTGTTTTATCTGGACGACTTGCTCCTGCTGGCTCCATCCAGACAGGAAGCAGCGTCACAGACGGAGAAACTGTCAGCACACCTCAGGATGCTGGGTTTTTCCATAAACTGGAAAAAGAGTTCTCTCATTCCGGCCCAACTCATTACGTATTTGGGTGTGGATCTGAACTCAGACACCATGACAGCTCATCTGTCTCTAACCAGAAAAGAGACTCTGCTGTCATTGTTAGCACAAGTTAGACCCTGCAGGTCAGTGACAGCTCTAACCATCATGCGTCTCCTAAGCATGATGTCAGCAGCCCCCGCGGTGGTTCCGCTCGGATTGCTACACACGAGACGCTTACAGCGGTGGTTCTCTCGGCTGAAGATCGATCCGATATGCCACAAGCGTAGGATTGTAT
>NW_013955240.1:15789-16875 GCF_001266775.1 Austrofundulus limnaeus
ACACAGGGGCTCATGCAAATCTGTTCACTGTGTGAATCAGCTGTTGCTGCTGCCTTTTTTGCTTATGCAACCTCACAAGGGGTGTTTTTGGGCGGAAGCTTCACGAGTATGTCATGCCGGTGAGGCGTAGACTACATCAGGCTCCGCCTCTAATACCCATCTGCGATAGCCTTAGAGGGCGGAGCTTACATGAAATGGAAAGTTGGTTACGTATTGTAACCCCCAGATTCTATGAGTGTAAGCGCAGCCCTCTAAGGATCGGGGCCTCACCAGCTTCCATAGCTGAAGAAAAAGTAAGCTATTGGGAGCTGAACTCAGGTCCTTCCTCCTCTTTTATACGGACCGAGGTGGGGCCCACAGTACGTGGGCGTAGACTATTCGTTCTTCAGAATGCGCGCGCGCGCGGGGGTACCCATCAGCGATAGCCTTAGAGGGCTGCTTATACACTCATAGAATATGGGTTTACAATACGTAACCAACGTTCTGCCTTATATGTTCACTTCTGTAGTTAAGTCTCGCGACATTTCCTATACAATTGGTGGTAGTTCTCGCGAGGGTTGACTTTATAGTTGTAGCCAATCATTGCGGGTATTTCTGTGGTCACGTGTGGTGTCGCGACCTATCAGAAGAGCTTATAAGCGAGAGCAGAAGAATGTGTGACAGGCAGAGGGGCATGCTGAACGGAGCAGAGCTACAGGTCAGTTAAGTTGTTTGTTGGCGATTTTCTATAATAATTCTGCGTGACAAGAACTGATAACATGTTACAACTATAGGAGTCATCTATCGTCACCCGAGTTGAGGTGAATGGGCGTATGTGTGAAGTGTAAACAGCGAAATTGGTGAGTGTTTGTTTTGTTTGTTCTAACGTTAACCTAGCACTTACACTAATGAAATGTGTGTGTGTTAGTTGACTGTCGCAACACTGCAACTTACCCAAATGTCCATMCTAGTTGKTTGAAGGAAAATGTAAAGTGCCTTAAAACATTCACTGTTTAAATGATTAGCACTTTTAACTGGTTCTTACTGATATTTTTGATTGAAGTATTTACTAAATGTGTGTAGTTAAATGCACATTAATGTATATTT
>NW_013955241.1:0-408 GCF_001266775.1 Austrofundulus limnaeus
GTTATCATGATTTGAAAGAAGTATTTAATAAACATAAAGCTACTTGCTTACCACCCCACAGACCCTATGATTGTGAAATAAATCTGTTACCTGGTTCTACTCCTCCAAGAGGAAAACTTTATGCACTTTCCAAACCTGAGCAGGAGGCCATGAACAATTACATTTCTGATTCCTTAAAATCTGGTTTAATCCGTCCTTCCTCCTCCCCCGCCGGTGCTGGCTTCTTCTTTGTGGAGAAGAAGGATGGGTCCCTTCGCCCGTGTATTGATTACAGAGGACTGAATGACATCACTGTAAAAAATCGTTACCCGTTACCACTTATGAATTCAGCATTTGACCAAATCCAGGGAGCCAAGTTTTTCTCCAAATTAGACCTTCGCAACGCTTACCATCTCGTCAGAATCAAGG
>NW_013955241.1:4854-10569 GCF_001266775.1 Austrofundulus limnaeus
TATATATATAGAGTGGCTTGCAAAAGATCTTTGCACAAATTCAGGATTTTGACTTGACCATTGTAACATGAATACGTTTTGTTTGAAACCATCCCATTGTAGCCCTATCTTTGTGTTTGGGGTCGTTGTCCTGCTGGAAGGTGAACCTCCACCTCAGTCTCAAGTCCAGACTCCAACAGGGTTTCTTCCAAGATTTCTCTGTATTTGGCTCCAACTTCCCATCAACTCTGACCATTGTCCCTGTCCCTGCTGAAGAGAAGCACCCAAAATTAGATGCTGTTGCCACCATTTATATTTACCGTTATTTAACCAGGCGAGTCCCGTTGAGATCTCAGATCTCTTTTTCAAGGGAGGCCTGGGCCTGAAGACAACCTATTGTACATGTTTTTAGGGGTGGGGGAAACTGGAGTACCTGGAGAAAACCCACCCAAGCAAACTGCAGCTGTAATTTTATTATTATTTTTCTGCCAACCAGAGGCCTTTTTCACCATGTTCTAGTGGGCCGAGCTTTATGAAACTTTGCAGTAACACAGAACTAGCGTAAATATGGGGAGACGTAAAGATTCAGATGTGGGCGTGGCAAACTGGCTCTCTAGTGCCATTTAAGCATCAGTCCCTTTTATGATTTAAACATATGCATTTGAAATTTGGTACACAGGTACATCAGTCCTGTACTGACAAAAAAGTATTTTGACACCGTTATCTAAAACCTACAGGAAGTTGACCATTTTGAAAAACGACAAATTTTGGCAATTCTTACATGTCATGCCAAACGCTATTTCATCCTCAAATTTGAATGCATCGACTTCAGATTTGGATCAAAGCTTCTTGACAAGATAGTGCACAAAAATTATCAATAACTTTTTTAAAACTTGAACTGTGTGTGCGTGTGGGATTATCCTGAACATACCCATTTCTACTTGAACATGATGTTGGAGGTAACTAGTGCTGAGTGGTATGACCCAAATTTTGTATCACAGTATTTTCAACATTTACACCACCGATTAACCACCACAAACGTGTCACTGTATTTTTCTTTTCATCACAGCTGATTATAAAATGTACAAACAATGCTTACTGACTTTTCTTTTATGGTACCTCTGTGTGTGTCACTGTTTCCCTCCTCTATGTGTCTTTTCTTCTGTCTGCTTGAAGACAGTATTCAGGCATTTAAAGCCAGTCGTGAAGGAGGAGGAGGGTTAAGAAAATATTACTATCAGGTCTATTTTTCTGCAAAATAAATGCTCTAAAAATTACATTATCTTTGCTTTTTATGGTCATTTTCTACCACGATATATACCGTCACCATGAAGGGATTCAGTTTATACTGTGATATGAATTTGAGGTCATACTGCCTAGCCCTAATCAGCAGCTGAACGCTTTATTTGTTTTCTTGGTTTGTCATACTTTATGTCCATTTGATGGACTTCATAATGACATAGTCACCCTCTGTGGTGCTGAAGTTTGTAAGCCCTGCTGTTACAGGCATGTGTATGTTGTAAAATGGTGTTATTATGAGCTTTGTTATTTGGTATAAAGGGCATGATCATTTGCCCCGCCCTGATTTGTTCCACTAGTGGAGCCAGTRAAGGCAGTGATTTTGGCAGGATGTGTCTGAAGCTGTGAAAGTGTTGTATGCACATGTGTGAACATCTGTGGAATAAAACTGTGTAATCAGTCCCACAGCCATAGTATCAGAATCCTGATGTTACTGTCCATCTGCTCAGCCTTCGTTTGCTTCCAGACACCAGTTCACTGAGTCACCGTGCCAAGTTTTTGCAAACTACTTATCATATATTGTATAGGACCTAAAACTATATTATAAATACAATAATTGTTCTTTAACTTATTGTCAAAATATTCAGTTTTTCATTTGGACCAAAGTCATTTTTTCATATGTTGCATGAAATTGATTGAGGTTATGTACAAGAGATTGAACTGACAACGATCTTTGTTCAGTTTGCATCGTAACCAGACATTGCTCAATTTAAAAAAGAGCAAGAAACTAAATAAATGTGCAGAAGTGTAGAGATTTAGCTAATGTAGCATTTTTCTACACTCTCACTGGTTAGAACTGTTGCTTCACAGCTAAAACTGTCACAGCTTGTGAAATTTACTTGTTCTTTCAGTGCATGTGTATGGAGCACCAAGTGTAAAATGAAATGTTTAAAAATTTCACTAACACAATTTTCATTATTAGGCTCACTTTCTTATTAAAAATTATCCATTAACATTTTAAGTTCAAGTTCAGTTTATTTCCATAGTCCCAACACACGTTGTCTCAGGACTCTGTAGATAAAAAGAACAATGTAAAGAAGAAAGCAGCAGATTGTGTTGAATCACTTCATCACAGTCTCCCATCCTGAGCAAACGGTGGAGAGGAAAAACTCCCTGCTAATCAGGAAGAAACCTCCAGCAGAACCAGGCTCAGGACAGGAGACCATCTGCCTCGACCGGATTTTATTGTTGTTTAGCTCACTGTTCTTATATTTTGCTGACTATTCAGAAAGGTAGGATTTTATCCACTGCACTAAGTAGTGCTGGGCAGTATACCGTTTTGTACCAAATACCTGTTTTTATTTTTGTTATGATATGAATTTTTGAATACCGGACATTCAGGTTTAAATAGCGGAACGTTTCGTCGCGGCCGCCAGAGAACTGTTGTTTCCCGGGGGACATTTTTCCTTGCTGCACCGCTATGTGCATTAGCATGCTAATGTTTGGAGCAGCTAGTTGCAGCAGCGGGTGGCGATTCTGCTGCTTATATTGACTGACGTTTAAAAAAAAATCCCGTTTTCGCCGTCGCTGAATGTAGTAAACACCTCTTCAGTGACGTGCACAGTTAGATTTAACACGGTTAGTTAATATGGAGACGTTATGCTGATGGAGACTTAACATGGTTTTATTGTGAAAAGCCTGCAGGAAGTAGTTCGTAGTGGAGTTGGAATTGACTGGTGTGTGAGGTGAGTCGTGCTGATAAGCTTTAATAAATAACATAAAACAACAAACCCAATCATAATCTTTTCTTAACCCTCCTCCTTCACGACTGGACCAAAATGATGACTACTGTCTGCAACCACCAGTCAGAGAAGAACAGACACAGAGGAGGAAACAGAGACACAGACAGAGCTACAGGAAAAGAAAAAAGTCAATAAGCAGGGTTTGTACAGCTGAGCTGTGATGAAAAGAAACATACTGTCAAATACCATCGAACCGGTGTAAATGTTGAAAATACCGTGATATAAAATTTTGATCATATCGCCCAGCTCTAGCACTAAGCATTTATTGTGAGAGGTGCAAAGTTTCTGTGTTGTGYTGTGTTATTAAAAGATGATACATGTGTTGCTGATCATGCTGTTAAAGTTATAATCACTTTTTCTTAAATCAATGCTGCTGAAATTTTAAAATTGTTGATTGTCAAAGACTGAGAAACCCTACACATGAAGATTAAATAATCATGACTATAATAGGTTTGGTCCAACAATGTGTGGTGTGTAGTCACATGGCAAAAGACAACACACAAACAGATTTCACTCACAAACATTCAGATGGGAAATCTCACAGCAGTTGAGGAAGTAATGGTGATAGTGTGCAGACTATTTTAACAGAGAAAAAACAGTACAAAAAGATGTCTACAACATCCAGCAGACTATCTGATGTGCCATGGTGCTTGGTTTGGCTTCTGTATTTTACATTCCCCTTTATGTTTCCTACACCTCACTTTCTGATTGGCTACACATTTCATTCAACAGGCTGCATCCTCATTAGTCCTGGGGGAAACAACACACACTGTTGAATATCCCTGATTTGAGGTCAAAGTGGTCCCAACACCCTTCTAAGCAGACTAGATCACTCTTAACACACCACATATGGCACAACTATCTCATAAGATTATCTTTAGAGCCATCATGGTAATTAGAGCATCATTAAGATTGTCGGAAAGGCAAAATCTGCCCAAAAATCCAATTATCTTGTTGTGGGAACCAGGCATTAGCATGGGATTAATAGAGCATATATGGGTTGGCTGGACTTCAGTTGACTGCTGAGAGATCCTTTGAGTCACTAGAACTGTCATAAAACTGTCACAGGGATCAGTCCAAGCTGCTGAAATGTTTCCAATGTGTCTTAATGAAGCCTAAGTAGACCTCAAAAAATAAAAAACTTTATGACACAAAAACTAAACATAGCATCTCCTGAACCCTCTTAACAATAAGAAGTCTGGGTGTGCTGTCTTGTGTTTTCTCCATACATATTTCACACATCTTCTAATCGCTCTTTCACTCTTTCTCAATACATTTCACTTTTTTCCTTCTCTTTCTCCTTAAAAAACAATAAGAAGTCTGAATGATTGCAGTAGGATTAAGTATGCAGGAAAAAATAGATTAAAAATACTACACAGGAGGATCTCAATAACGTTACCTTGATGCACACTAATAAGTATTTTTGTGTACATTATAGAACACACATAATCTAGACATATCAGTTTTGATTGAGTTCTGATATATTTATTTTTGTTTTGCCTATAAAATATTAAAGTAGTGTAAGCTAATATGCCTTTTGATTCACAGTAAATATATTCATGTTGGTAGTTCTCCTTCACTCATGCTTCAATCATCTGTTTAGTGCCCGTCCAATCATTGACTGGACACAGAGCTGTCAGATTGTTTCTCTGGTAAGAGGAAGTTTCCAAACAAAACCACTACAAGATTATCACTACAACCATACACTGAAGCATGAAAAAAGCCTGTTTGTTTTTAAAAATAGAGCAGACAGTAGTCCACTGTGGATTGCAGTCTTATTCATTGTACTGTTTGTAAGAAATTGCTGACCCTATTATCAACTTATGTTAGGGTTGTAACGATAACATACACACGTAAAAATTTTTGGATCTACACATGATTTGCTTGTTAGTCTTAATCCAAAGTGTCATTTGTTGTTGGTGAACAGCACAGGTGCAGGAGCAGGCCAAGTTCCCTGCAGATGAAAGACACATTCCTGCTCTGCATGTTGCTATGTTGCTCAGACAGACTCCCAGCTGAGAGCTGCTCTAATCTTCCAGAACTGATGTTGACATAGAAATAGAAACCTTGTTTAACACAGAAGAAGGCATATACATCTGGTAACATCTGGTAAAATCAGATGCTACAGTTCTATACGTCCAACTTATGTTTAAAACTTAAACTGTATTTAGTTTAGTAAAATATATTTGACTTTATTATATTGAAGTAAGAAATGCATTTAACTTGGCCAAATATTCATTAAGCTTTGCAGCTTAATAATATAAGGCAGAATAATTAACAATAATATTAAATATAAAGGCAGAACTTAATGTGACAACAAGAAACACCTGGAGGAAACACAAGAGGAAACAGGTGAGCTTGGGCGGAGCTTAAGGAATGACAACAGGGCAGAGATACACAGGGGAACACAGAAACACTAGAAAAACTAAAGCAGAAAGACACAGATTATAACAAGCTATATTTGATTTAACTGCTAACATTACAGTATGTTTAGGTCCAAATGAGGTTTCCAGTAGATTTTTTAAATGGATCCTTAGCTTAGATGTCTTTAGTGTTGCACAAACCTTTCATAAGGTGGTATAATTTATCTAAAAAGAAACCAGTAGAACTAATAGAACTAAGACAAAGATAAGATAAGATAAGATAAGATAAGATAAGATAAGATAAGATAAGATAAGATAAGATAAGATAAGAT
>NW_013955241.1:11569-14793 GCF_001266775.1 Austrofundulus limnaeus
TAATGGTTCTCTGTAAGTTCTTTTAGTATTGATTCAGAGATTTACATGGATTATTTAAACATTTTAGTTAATGAATGTTATTTAATTTGAATACAAAGTTACTGCGTTGTGTTTTATTAATAAATGTGCGCTTTTCTCTGGGTGAAAGTTCTCTTAAACGAGACTCCTTTGTCCCCTGAAGAACAGTCTTCTAGGCCAAAAACCCTATGGTTTTGGTCCGGTTCTTCACTTAGGACTAATACCGAGAACAAAAGGAGTTTTAAATTCACAAGATATTACGCCTACAAACCAAATAAGGAGTTATGATTTGATCGAGTCAACCTGTAAGTTGTCACTGTTAGGTTTCAGGGCAGACTTGATCCGATCAAGTTCCTTCATTCACACAAATCACTCARTCACTCAGATACTCTTTTTACTGTCAAGAACATTAATTCTTTTTAACAAAACTTCYCACCTGGGGACTCTAACCCCGCGTAGGGACTTCAGCCCTACTGGAAGTACAACTTTGTCTGGGACTTTAACCCACTGTTGCAACTTTCATACTTATTAAATGTTCTCTTATACTCACTAATGTCCGTTGTCTGTTAGTAAGTGTGGATGGAGATAATCCGACACTGGCAGAGTGGATCAGGATCTACAATGTCGGCCCATGAAGAAACGCGGTCCTCTGGGACTTTCCTTCAGACTCCGGGTCGACGTGTCCTCCCCCTCCTCATCAGTGCGGGATTTATTCCATCCGGGTCACGGCACCAGAAATGTTGGATTTTTTTCTCTGTAAATAGTCAAAATTGAATGGGCAAAACAACCCTTAGTGAACCAACAGAATCAGACAACTCAGACAAATAGTGAGTCAAAATGATACACTTTGCGCAAAGGGAGAGGTTCAGTGTGTCCAACTTAACAGCAGTTGAAGACAGAGAAGCTCTGTCCGTCTGAGGCAGTGTGATCGTATTTATTTAAGTTTCAAAACAGAGGARTGGAAAAAAAATCAGCCCACCAGCATACCAGTTACTTTTACTGTTGCTGAGTGACAGGATGGTGGGAAAACAGCTACAGTTATACAAAATACAACTGGTTCTTTCAGACAATACAAAACAGACAGTCTGGGAATATTCTGCAGAACTTGCACCTGCCAGCGGTATTATCATGGGTCAGGCTGAGAAAAAGGAAAAACATTCCCAGCATCGCTCTTGAACCGGATAACGCACAAACATGTAAAAATAAGAGCAAAGTTGATTAAAACTGTACACAACAAGACTTGAATAAATTGTTCATAAAATAAGAATAAATGAACAAAGAAAAATCATTAATAATATGTAAGTTCTTTCAGTAAAAAAAACTGCTGCTGCTGCTTCTCTGACAGAATGCAGCCTTCAGTTCTCAGCCATTGAGAGAGGAAACAAAGGAATTTTTGCTTTACTTGTTAACAGCATAACTTTTTAACCAATTGGCTGAAAGTAATAGTACATTAAAATCTTGAATAATAATAAAAACCTTTACACTGATCACTTTGTGCTGAAGACAACTGTCTATAAGTTTAGTTAGTTTACCATCAGACAACTGTTTTTAGAAGCAGAGATCAGTTATGCTAATTTCTCATTTTAAATCACTAAATTATGCTGATATTCTACKGAACAGCATTGCATTCACCAAATTTAAAAAATGACTCCTGATCTCATTTACGAGATCAGGATCTCATAATTGTGAGATATTATCTCATWAGTACGAGAAAAGAAATTATAATTATGAAATCTTATCTCATATGAGAAAAGATGTCATAATTATGACATAGGGTGTCATAATTACGAGATCAGGATCTCATAATTACAAGAAAACATCTTATAATTATGAGAAAAGATGTCATAATTATCACATAAGATGTCATAATTACGAAACCAGGATCTCATAATTACTAGAAAAGATCTTATAATTACGAGATCTCGTCTCATAATTATGAGAAAAGATGTCATAATTACGAGAAAAGATGTCATAATTATGAGAAAAGATGTCACAATTACGAGAAAAGATGTCATAATTATGACATAAGATGTCATAATTCCGAGATCCTGATCTCCTGTGGATTTTGAGCAGGTGACAGTCCTGGACGTGTACGTGTGTAATGCCGAAGGCACGAGTGCCCAGAACAAGCCTGTATAATGTTAATTCACCAGAGTTTAATAAAGTTGTGACCCAGTGTTGAAACAGGAGGAAGTGTGTGCTCTTTGTGTACATACAGGACATAACTTAAGCATTTCAGACGCATTAGCTACATATAGCTGTAGCATCCCGTACTGCAGGAAGAGAGCGACTTCCAGTATGACAGAGTGGGCTTTTTGCTTCAGCAACCACAAGAATATGCCTGCATAATGTTAACATACTACTATTAATGCCATCTGTAATGTTTTGCTCGGACTGTATTGAATCAGAGACTTATTTTGAAATATCCATTTGCTGAAACTGGAAGCACTACTACCAGCTAAACGATGGTGTTATGTTTGTGCCGAATCTGCGGAAGCTGAATTAAACAGAACCCTTTTAGACTGGTGTGCAGATGGTTTTATTAATAAATCTGCAGACACAACACCATCAACATTAAGTAAACTCAATATTCCCCAATGTTTCACACCTAAGAGGAAATAAAAGCATATAAAATGTGATAGTGCCATCATTGTTCACTTTTCATGTAATGTAGATCAGCTGAACTTATCTCGTAATTATGACATCATTTCTCGTAAGTATGATATATTATGYCATAATTATGAGATCTTTTCTCATAATTATGAGATCCTGATCTCGTAATTATGAGATCAGGAGTCAATTTTTTTATTTGGTGAATGCAATGCTCTTCCGTAATATTCCATTCTGTCTCGTCTTATCCTGCCTTTTTGATGGTGTTGAAGTCATAACTTTTGGACTGCCACATCCAGCAAAATTTTAATCAGGATGGATTTTTTTTCAAAGCTGCCCTACATGCTCCATCATCCCTACAACTTCAAAATAGACATATCTCAAAAAGCAATCAAACTTGTACTAAGTTGTATCACACCAGTGTATTTATTAACAATGTCATGTATTGTGTTATTTTTGTACATAAATTTTGCTCCTCAGTTACTGAGAATCAAATTTCTTCATGACTCTGGTTAAAGTCAGAATGTTTGAACCAGATTCTTCTCTATAGAGCATGGTCAGTGCAGTGAGATGTGATGTTGTACCTGAGGAAAGTC
>NW_013955242.1:0-282 GCF_001266775.1 Austrofundulus limnaeus
GATAATGTGTGAAACAGATCCAGTTCAGCTTGTTGTTGTTTATCTATTAGTTTCTATGTTTGCTGTGAGCTGTTGTCCTGTTTGGTCTGTTACTGCTCCTCCATGATGTCACAGACACTACCAGTGGACAGGATGGGCAAAGCTTGGTCTAGTGTTGTTATTCAAGTCTGTTTGCTTACAGTAATGGTGTTTTCCATATGGCTACATTTTGGCTGCTAAGACTTTAGATTTTGTTAATAAATAGTTTAAAGCAGTGGAACTGTACTGTGGCTGTTAGTAATT
>NW_013955242.1:4039-4372 GCF_001266775.1 Austrofundulus limnaeus
CCTCACCAGAGAAAATCGGCTCACTTTCACCTTTGATTGATATCAAAGCTGCCGAAATGTGAGCTGATCCTTCGGCTGAATCAATGACAGCAGTGTCCAGTGAAATACAATCCTGAATCCAAAGTGTCAGGGTGGACTAGATTTATCTCACTGCTGTCCCGTACAAGCACACACCGCCTCTGCCGCTTGGTCCCCTCAACAGGAGGAAAACAAGAGCAAACACACACACACACACACATCCACACTGGTGCCGGTTCTGCCGGCGTGTCCCCTTAACAGATACAAACGAACACACACACACACACACACCCACTCCTTCTGCCGCTTGTACCT